>NC_056745.1:100657268-100719768 GCF_019279795.1 Protopterus annectens | reverse complement strand
TGGAGCTAAAGAGACTTGAGCTGGAGGCCAGGCATTTGGAAACAGAAGCAGCAGAGAGACTGAGATGTCTACAGGCTGAGGAGAATGAGAAACTGCTACACCTGGAAGCTGAGGAAAAGGGGAGGCAGAGGCAGCATGAAAAGGAGATGCTGATTCTTTGCCAAAGTCCTGGAGGTAATGGGGAAGGGAGTAACTGGACCCCAGAAGCACAAAAGGTCAGTAAATTTCTTCCGCAGTTTAAAGAGGGGGATAATTTTTATAGTTTTATTCATATGCTTGAGAGGGTATGTAAACAGTATGATGCTAACCAAAGGCTCTGGGCTCAGTTCCTGATCCCCTTACTCCATGGTAAAGCTGTAACTATGTTGTCTAAATTTGCTGATCATGAATTTTTTGATTATACTGCTGTTAAGAATTGTCTGTTAGAATTTTTTAAGCTAACACCTGCAACTTATAGGAAAATGTTTCATGAGCATGGACGAAAGGCAGATGAAAGTGTGTGTGAATATGTTGTTGAACTGAGCACTTATTTTCATAGATGGATGAGTGGATATTAGGTCATCACTTTTGAAGGGCTGGCAGACCTGCCTGAGGACATGAGGATCTGGTTATCTGGTAGGCAATGTGCTACTTCAGATGGGTTGGGGAAGAAGGGAGACCTAATCTTAGCAAGCAGGGCATCCCTGCAGAGGAAAGGGACCTCTAGTACTGCTCATGGGTCTAAAGGAACCCATGGTGGGCAGCCCAGACTGCCCCAACAGAATCTGCCGGTAGTAGGGGAAGCCACTAGGCCAGGTACATGTCCATGACCTAGGGTTAAATATTTTGAATGCACCCAGTTGGGCCCTTTGGCATGCAAATGTCCACAGAGGCAAGGTGGGGAACAAAAGGTGAGAGAGCCAGTAAGTGGGAAAGACATAATGCCAATAGTAGGTTGTCTTGAGACAGGGATACTGAACTATTGCAGATGTCCTAATAGGGAAGGATTTTGATGAGGCAGTACCATGTGTTTATGCACTTACACACAGTCAGGCTAGGAGACAAGCATGTGGGTCTGGTAGCCTGGGGGAGACCCAGACAGACCGCATACTTGCAGCCAGGACTGGTGAGGTGGTTATTTCAGGAAGGGAGCTACTCTATAGCAGTGAGACGAAGGTGAGCCACAGCTACTTGTGGGTACAGATGTTCCCTTGGACAGAGTGACTGCAAGGGTAGAGCTGAGTAGTAGTTGCCATGCTGACAGTGAGGCACTGCTGTCAGAGGATGCCAGAATTCCTGTGGAAGGGAAGCTGGGAAGGGTTACAAAGAGAGAGTTGAGACAGGTTCAGCTCTCAGTCCCTACATTTCAAGGCCTGAGGCAGGTAGTTAGTGAGGCACCTGATCCTCAAGGGAAGGAGGAATCTGTATACTGGGACACAGGGTTACTGTAGATAGAGTGGACCCCTGAGGGAGGGCTAGAAGGTGAGAGGATACAGCAGTTGGTGGTCCCTGGAGCCTACCATCTGGCACTTCTAGCCATAGCCCATGATATTCCCTTTGCAGGTTATATGGGCATAAAACGTACAAAGAGACGTATTATGCAGAACTTCTATTGACCTGGAATTTCCAGAGATGTAACAGGGTACTGCAGGACCTGCAAGCAGTGCCAAAAGGCAGGCAAGGCAGGAGACAAAGTGAGAGCTCCTTTGATGCCTTTACCTGTGATTGAGGAGCCATTTCAGAGTGTAGCTATGGATATTGTGGGGTCTCTGAGAACCTCAAGTTCCACAGGGAAAAAGTATATCCTAGTGGTAGTAGGTTATGCTACAAGATACCCTGAGGCAGTGTTTTTTTCCTCCATTGAAGCGGAAAAGGTGGCAAATGCTTTGTTAGAGATTTTCAGCAGGGTAGGCTTCCCAAAGGAAATACTGACTGATAGAGATGCCAATTTCACCTGCTGCCTTGTCTGTGGAAGTACTGTGGGGTGAAGCACCTGAAGACCACCCCCAGACTAATGGTCTTGTTGAGAGGTTAAATTCTACAATCAAGTCCATGCTATTGGCATTTGCAAACCAATTTAAGAGGGAGTGGGACAAATATTTGCCCCATCTGTTTGCTTACAGAAAGGTTCCCCAGGAATCCACAGGGTTTTCACCCTTTGAGTTGCTGTATGGGCATAGAGTGAGAGGGTCTCTAAATTTAATTTGAAATGAGTGGGAAGATGAGTGGGAATCTCACAAGGAGTCTGTTGTGGCATATGTCCTAAACCTCAGGACAAGGCTCAGGGAACTCATGGGCTTGACCCAGGAGAATCTGGCAGAAGCCCAACAACAGAAAAAGGTATGGTATGACAGGAATGCCCAAGCTAGAGAGTATGTTGTAGGGCAGCAGGTAATGGTTCTCATTCCTGTCAGACACAACAAGCTGCAAGCAGCTTGGGAGGGACCCTACAAGGTGGTAAGAAAGGTAAGTGATGTTAACTACATGGTAGAACTGCTAGACAGGAGGCAGGAGCACAAATTGTACCATGTTAACATGATGAAACCTTACCATGATAGGGAGGCCCATGTGCTGAGTATTTGCAGTGGATTGCAGGAGTCGTCTGAGGAAGATCTGATGACTGTTCTCCTCAGTGAGGCTCGGACTGACACCTCAGTGGAAGGGGTAGCAGTGTCTCAGCAGCTATCTCCTACCTATGTTCGAGAAATCTGAGCAGTGTTACAGGAATTTTCTGGACATGTTTACTGAGAAACCAGGGTGCACCCACCCGGTGCAGCACCAAGTGGATACAGGTCCCCAAAGACCTATTAAGCAGGCCCCTTATAGGGTGCCTAAAAGAGTCAAACAGACTCTGAGGGAGGAGAATCAGGAGATGTTGGAACTAGGGGTAATTCAAGAGTCCAACAGTCTCTGGTGAGTAGTAGTACCCAGGATGACAGTGAGACACTGCTGTCAGAGGATAGCCTTCCCAGTGGTGCTGGTGCCAAAGAAGGATGGCAGCACCAGGTTCTGTGTGGACTACAGGAAAGTAAACAGTCACACAGAGTCAAATCCTTACCCCATGCCTAGAACCGATGAGGCCCTAGAGCAGCTGAGTGGGGCTAAGTATCTTACCACAATTGATCTTACCAAGGGTTACTGGCAGGTGCCCTTGATTCCCAGTGCTAGAGAGAAGAGAGATCAGTCTTTGTAACTCCTTTTGGCTTGTATGAGTTCACAAAGATGCCCTTTGGGATGAAATGCACCAGCGACTTTCCAGAGGCTGGTAGATCATATCCTAGCAGGAGCAGGAGGGTCTGCCCTTGCTTACCTAGATGATATTGCCATCTACAGCCATTTCTGACAAGAGCACCTTCAACATGTCAGGGAGGTGCTGGGCAGACTACAGAGGGTAGGGTTGACCATTAAGCCCAGCAAATGTCAGGTGGGTATGGCAGGAATACCTGGGACATAGAGTGGGGAGTGGTAAGTTCAGGCCAGAACCTGCCAAAGCAGTAGCCATTCTGGCATAGCCTGCACCTGTTACCAAAAAGCAGGTGAGAGCATTCCTAGGGACAGCAGGGTACTACAGAAGGTTCGTCCCCAGTTATAGTACCATAGCTGCTCCCCTCACAGACCTGACAAGGAAGAACAGGTCAGATAAGGTAGTGTGGACCGCAGCATGTGAGCAGGCATTCCAGAAGCTTAAAGAAGCTTTGGGAGGACCCCCTGTGTTAGCCTGTCCAGATTACAGCAAATAATTTGTTGTGCAGGTGGATGCTTTGAACCATGGGGTGGGGGCTGTACTTAGCCAGATTTCTTCAGAGGGGGAAGAGAACCTGGTGGTTTATCTCAGTCGTAGGCTCCAACCCAGGGATGAATGCTATGCAGCTGTAGAAAAATAATGTCTAACCATAGTGTGGGCACTGCAAAAACTTCAGCCTTATCTGTATGGAAGAAAATTCACTGTAATGACAGATCACAATCCCCTAACATGGGTAAACAGAACATGTCCGCAAAATGCCAAGTTGCTAAGATGGAGCCTAGGGTTGCAAGCATATATGTCAGTGCAGCACCACAGTGGGACTAGCAATGCCAATGCAGATGGGCGATAAGTAATGGGGTAAGGTATATTCAGATATACCTAACCCTCTCAAGCAACATTTCTCAAGGGACACATGAAAAACTAGCTTGAGTTCTTGGGGGGGAGTGAAGATATGTGAAGACTTCCAGCCTAGCTAGATAGAATTTTGTAGATAATTCTGTGATTTGTAAACATTAATATAAGCCACAGGCTTGTTCTCTTAAATGGAAGAAAATTGTGTTAAATGCTTAACGTCAAAAATGTAACAATGCACTCCTCAGGAAGAAAGCTGATAAGTCAAGCCTTACATGACTGATTTCAAACTCAGAGCCATGGTGTCTGAACCAGCAGATTATTTCTATTGTTTTGAGACCAGAGTTAATTGCTAGATTTTACATATATAATGTCTTTAATTACTGTGGTTTCCTGACCAGGTGCAAGCTTACTAAGAAATGTTAATGTAGAGTTTCTGTTGGCCTGGGAAACCAGAGAATTGTTAAGAATGATGTAGTCTAAATTGAGTCAGCAGGATGTATTATCAATTTAAAGGGCTTTCTCAGAGACAGACAGAGAATTTTGGATTTTGTCTAAAGCTGACAACAAATCATCAGTGCTCTGCTTTGCTCCATACATGAGTTTATTTAGAACTGTGATTGCTCTTAGATATAGATAGAAAATAGTAAGTTTTGTCTAGCTGTTTTCTGTATTGATGTCAGAACTATTCTACAGCATTATTTTAAGCATTTTCCTGTGATCTCTGCACTCTTGACTAGCACTCTGTAGTAAGAAGTAGTGTCTTGTGTTTTTATGTATTATTAAATATTTTAAACCTTTCAACTGTGGCTGTTTTGTGTAGGGATAATGTAAGCTCTAGAGTACATTGCACGTATATAGTGATACTGTCCAAGTCACTTAAATAGTTTTAGCCCTGGGTCACACTTACTATTTCTGTAATAATATTGCACAGCAATAATTGGACACCCTTTAGTAAGGGCCTTATTAGTAGCTGATATTAGTGGTTGGCGGCAGTGATTTCTACCTTATAACCTAGCAGAGAAGGGGGCATAGCTGGAGAACCTGCGCCAGCCTTCCCCAGGGGTTTTTGTGTGTTTGCATATAACTCATATCTGAAAGTGTGTGTGTGTATATCAGCTCCTTGGACAGGGACACGAAGCACCGGTTGGACAGAGAGGGTGCCGGAGGTTTTAGCTTGACCACTAGGCTAAGACTTGTACCCTATAGCTGTGCCAGTAGGGAGTCTTACTGGGGATCTGAAGAGAAAGGGAGAAACCAGACACAGACTGACTGTGATCTCTGTGTGCTCTTATGGAAAATTATACGTTTCTGTGTGTGTATTTGTTATCCTTCCCAATGTGGGCACCCCCTCACTGGTGTTAGTGGTGAGGATTGAGGCTCCTCGATTGCTGGGCCAGTGCACGGGTGTCACAGGCCATATCATGTCCTGAAAAAAATTCTTCATCAGGTCCCTCATCTGAGTCTGAAAGACATCAGTCATAGTCTCCCTGATCTGGTTCCAGAAATCATCTTCCAGTGATGGTGGTGAATGTCTCCGTCTCCTACAGAGAGCAGCAAGGATGATGGCACATGTGGGTGCAGACCTGTCCTCATCATCATCAGCCCCATGGCCCCATTATTGTCATTGTCCCTTTACTCCATGTACTTGGGCAGTGGTCTTACATGTTCCCATCTTCAGAGACAGATAGAAGAACAGCCATGGGTCCCACCATACCTCACAACCTCTTAGAAGAAGAAATGTGGACAAATCCATAAATAATGGGGGGAGCAATGGCCCAAAAATAGGAACAGTTTTTATAAATATTGCTCTTACATACTCAGAACATTGATAGAATAACAGGTTTTGTGTTAGCATGAATTTTCTGAAGGGTATAAATTCTAAAACTCAAATGTCTGTCATTATTTTCTGACTTCAGCCTTCAATGACTTGCCAATGATTTTTCCAGAAAACCATAATTTTATGGAAAACGGACCACAAATATGAGGCAAAAATCTGGACATTCTACAAAACTCTGTACAGTTGAGAGGTATGGGTACCATGATCTGCCAAGGTAAAACACATAAAAGACAGAAAGAACATAATACACATTTCAGTAGCTAGATGAGTATGTAACATGCCCACTGTGACATAATCTATAGGTGGAAAACCTTCAGTATGACACAGTACAATATTGTATGCCCAAAGGCAGCTCTACCACCATATGTTATGTAAGGCATGAATCCAAAGTATAATGAGGAGGAAAACAACTTGTCTAACAGTCTGCTTATTCCTCTGATAAATATGGCTATCATTAAACACAAAGTGATGTGCAAGTAAAGAATGTTACACACAGTACTTAGTGTGCCAGTATCATGATCCCTGCATATGAAACAAGAGGTATATCACAATACATTACGGGTGTTATTAAAACCTACTTCTCAAATGATATGGCCGGTAAAGAGTATGCGTAATGTGTATAATAAAATATTACACTATGCATGTGTTTTAAAGGAAGTTAAACGCCAAAAAATGTATAGTCATACCCTTCGGGAAAAACAAGGTAACCCCAAGCTACCATATAGGTGGCAATCCACTAAGCACAGAAGAGGTTATCAGGGACCTGGGGACCCAGGTTGACAGTGGCCTTTCTTTTGACACTCACATTGCTAAAGTGGTTAGAAAGACCTTCTACATTGCCCACCTGTTCATGAAGGGATTCACATCCAGATCTAGTGAGGTTATTGTTCCCCTGTACTCTTCACTTATCAGACCAATGATCGAGTACAATGCCCTATTCGGGATGTATCTCACCCGACATCTGCAGCAATTGGAGAGACCCCAAAAGTTCCTCACCAAAAGGATAAAGGGACTCCAAAATCTGTCATATGCTGCCAGATTGAAGAAACTCCAGCTCTATTCAGTCGCATACCATCTGCTCAGAGGTGACATGTGCCTGACATACAAGGCCATGTCCAACCCGGAATTAATGGACATGCTCCACCTCAAAAAATCCAAATCCACCAAAACCACTAGAGCAAGCGACTTAAACCTTAGCACGGATATAAATAGGACGTGCTGGAGGGATAGATTTATCACTCAGAGACTCCCTATGCTGTGGAATAAAATCCCGGTCCATGTGAGGCAGAGCACCTCGCTGACTCTGTTCAAGAGAAATCTAGACCTGTGGATGGGAGATCGTAGGTTTACCCCGGGAATCATCTCTGTGTCACTGCTGGACAGAGGCACAACAAACTAATGGGCACAGTATTTTTTCATATAAGGGGTGGCGTAAGCCACAAAAATTTGGGCTAGGCTTATAAATGCCTTAGGGCAGATAGCCTAGTATAAACCTATGAACCTATGAACCTATCACCAGTCCTGTAAGAAGAAATATTGAACTAAGTTCGTGGCACACATAGTCTGCCACCAGCATTCCAAATGCTCAGACAGCAGACACTCATTCAGTATGAGAACAGGCAACCTATGCATAATAGAACAGTTAATGACCATCCCCTGAGGTGCAAATTGCAGAAAACAGCACAATTAAATTGTATATGAAACATCACAGGCAAAGCACTGTGATAGTTACACAGAACTGTCTGTCATCTAGGTTGAGACATTCAATCAAAAACATTACCTTCAACAAACATACCCTGCTCCTAACTTAAATGAAAACTTTTTAATTAAATATATACTGGTAAGCACAGGAAATGTATGACTATTGCAGTTACACTTGAAGTAGGAAAACCACCATGTTGTGTATCGTGGCACACCCAATAATCATCTATGCTACCTCCTTTTCAGGTATGTATTGCACCCCGGATGTGTCCAGAATCTGATTCTGGCTTTCAGCATTCCAAACACACACTTAATGGTGTTTCTTGTTGTGGCATGTGCTCTACTGTATGCCTCCTCAGCATGGTTGGATGGAGCTCTGTATGGCATCATTAGCCATGGCTCGAGTGGCTACCCAAGTCACCTGTTGGAGGTGGGAGATAACACACGTTGTCATCATGCATATTGTTGACAGAGGTGTATTCAGCTTACATCCTAGCTGTGTTCCTGTACTTACCCCGTAGTAGATCCTCAGTTATTTGGCCATGTTGAAAGGCAGCCCTCAGACCACTTTCCCTCCATATTGCAGCATCATGGGCACTACCTATGACATTCATTATGTTGCCATCTGCTGAGCATACCACCTGATAATTCAGCAATGGCCACCCCTTTCTGTTTAAGTAGATTTCTGCTTCAGGTTCCAGGGGGGTTCTAATACTGATGTGGGTACAGTCTATTACACCAAAGACATGGAGGAAGTTGGAAATGTAGAACTGGTGCATGATATTTCACTTTTCCATGACTGTACATGGGAAATGGAGATCTACCTCAGTGCACTTTGCTGTCAGGAATTGTGAAAGGATGCTACTGTGTGGGACACTAATACAGCATCTCTCATATGCTGTTGGAATGTCCTAGACATCAGTATACCTAGACTCAAGACAAATTTTGGTTTTGACAAGTGACGGGTTGCATTATAATGTACACACAGACATGTGGGATGCACATGTTACACACAGCCTGCACCAGCTATCTGTCTAAGTGGTACATGTCAATTATTTCCTTCTCTGACAGTTGCCAACGTTGTAGTCTGGCTTGGTGTTTAGCTGGCTGCCTTCTGGGACGCATTGCCATATTTTCATATATGGCTTTCAGTACTGCAGCCTGTTATATTCCATTCACTGGTGGTTGCAATCTCTTTGTTTTTATGAAATTATATAGATTCCACAGACATCTGCCAGAGAAAGCTTCCATTCATTGGGTCACTATGACATTTGATGAGGGTTTTGGAAACGTAGGAGGCAAAGTACTTTGCTGCATTTAAGTTGCGTTGGGCATGTAGTGTGTTTTGAAACCTGAAGAGGGTAGGCAGAATATATAATTTTGCTATGCTAAATAGATAATTACTGAGACTGATTCCAGTGCATCTTTTGTAATTGTGTCTATAGCAGGTATGCTGAAGTCTTCCTTCAGTGTGCTGCACTGTCCACAAATGTGTTTTGGAATCTGGCCCTATGTTCTTGTTATAAACACTTTAACAGGTAAACTTGACAGTAGTGGTCATAAAAAAGTGCATAACTTTAACAGTAAATGTTTCAAAAATACTGTAGTGGTATGTCTCAGAATTTAAAACTATGCACTAGTGAATTGCATTATCTTGGAGGCCAAGGTTTGATTTTGGCAGTCTTGTCATGCTGTACTGTATGACTCTTAAGCCAGGCATTTATGGCTAAGGGGTTTACCCAATTAGTAAATTAATTAAAAACTACCTGATTTTACCTCATCTGGTTGCTAACACTTCTTAAGTAATAGTACATATTTGTTTATTTGTTCTTATTTGTGTAGTTATGAAACTTGCTAGTGTTTTTGACTGAATATATTCTTTCAACCTAGAATGGTAATAAAAATAGCAACTCTAACAGAAATGCACCATAGCCCCAATAGAAAGGATAACATTTACTCAAAATGGCAGGTTTTGCAGTCTTCCTTAGGTAACAGCAGAGCAGGATGTTTAGTTATTACTTGCACTTCCATAACTGCATTTGGAGAAAATGTCCATGTGCCTCTAACTACACAGACAATCATACTGCTGCTTAGATTTATGTGTATATTATAGACAGACTTCATTTGTCTCACACACAATGTTGAATTAAAAAAAGTGGCAGAAGAAATGTTCATCCTGTAGGTATATTCCAATCTCCTTATATCTGAAAACTGGATCGAAAGTCCTCTTTGAAAGCACTCAATAGTGAAATAACACCATGTGATTTTAAAGTCCTACTCCTATGTTTCATTGAACAAATATTTGATGTACTGAAGCAGTACAATATACCTCTGCCTAAAAGGCAGTATTACAGAAAAGCGAGTATCCATATAGTATTGGTCAGTAAGTGACATTTTAATGTTTTAGGGCATATTATAGATTTTAAGGCATACTTCAAAACATTTATTATTTAGTTTGTTTATTCCATTTTGTTAATTGGGTTGCCCCTCTAGCCTGTTTACAAAGGGGACCCTGGAGAAAATCAAAAACAGACTTGCAAGCTTGGCAAACATAACATAATATAGTTAGGCATCAGAAGTACAGGTAGACATATGAAAATGTAAATTAAAAACTGTGGCAATAAGTCTGCATAATTTCTTACCATCTGCATTGGTATACTGTCACTAAGAATTTAATATATTGTGTTCATCATTCACATTGCCTCAGTGGCATATGGGTTTTGTGCCTGCACAAACACCTACACTAGAAACTCTCCAGCACTCAGAATCCCCTCCTCTCGAGTTCCTTTAACAGGGGATTAGCTAAGCCCCTCCCATCAGGGGAAGCCTAACCTATCATAGAAAGTCAATTATTCAGGCTTTTGTGCCAGCTGTAGGATTCACACAGTTGGCTGTCCTCAGCAGCCTGCACTGGTGGATTACAGCTTTTAGGCTCAGATAAGATCCCGTTGAGAACTTCCCTTCCTCTTTATTATTATACTTTTACTTTGTTTCTGTTTTATTAAAACAATGATAATAATATATGTGGGTTAACATTTTATTTTAATATACTTTCTGTTTACTACTGCTGTTAATTCTTCTGGGAAGCAAGTTATGGTGCTTTTCTAAAGTGTTTTATGACTTGTACTGGTTAACTGATTTTTTTATTGATTTAAAGATATATACAGTACTTGGGAAGACTACAATAAACATATTTTCATAGATAATTTCTTACAAAGCATTGTTAGTATCAAATTATATTAACTGAAGATCTGAAGTAGGAGATTCATTTGTCTGCAACCTGTGGGTTATGGATCCGATATCGGATCCGAACCGGCATGGTTTTCCAGCTATGGATCCGAGCTCTCAGCTCCTCCCCTCACCCATAATGCCCTGCTCTCCCTACATGACCTCAGAGCTAGTTTGCCGCGCTGGTGACCAGACTGGATTTTAGAGCTCTTCAGCTAAGTGTATTTTCTTGTATTTACAAGCGTTAAAATTTAAAGTTTTAGTCAGTTTTGTGTGGAAGTGTTAGGTTCCCTATCTTTTAAGTTTAAAATTTAAAGTTTTTTGATAACTTTTATAACTTTTATTTATCCCTCCCCTCGCTGGTGCGTAGTGTGTGTTTGGGCCTGTGTTTTGTGGCTAGTTAGCACTTATTATTTAAAAAAAAAAAAAAAACCTTAGAATGTCTGAAGCCCCTAAGACTTTCTTTTCGAAGTGCTCCGAGTGTGGCCATAAGATTTCTCATGCTGATGGCCACACTCGGTGCGTTCGATGCCTTGGGGTTGAACACCTCACTTCTGGATGTTCCATTTGTGCAGGGTTCAACCCCAGGGCATTGAAGGAGCGGAGGTCGAAGCTGGTCCTGGCGGGACTTCTGCCCCCGGACACGGCTTCGGCTACCACTCCTTCAGGGGGTACCATGTCCTCGGTTCCCTCCTCTCCTGCTCCCCCTCCTCCACCTGGGACTCAACCTCCCTCTAGTGGTTTGGAGGAGAGGGAAGCAAGAAAAAAGGACCGGAGAGAGAAGCACCATAAGCGGCGGGCCATGACCTCTGTTTCGGCCCCGCCTGCCAAGCGGGCTTCTCCTCCGGCCTCCTTGTCTGCCGTCTCTCCCCCTCCTCGGCTCCGGTCTCCAGTATGCTTCTCACCGGGACCTGAGGAGGAGGAGACCCGATCTCCGTCGAGGCTATCGAGGAGGCACTCAAGGCCTACCTCGGTAGCCTCATCGAGATCTACATATAGTTTATCTGACGCTGATCTGGACCGGATGATGAGAAGGTTCATCCAGGCCCAGATGCAGATGGGAGTGCTCCTGCCTCCCCCCCCCCCTCTGGGGGGGAGCTCGGCCCCTTTTTTCAAACCTATAGCTCCTTCTCCGACCCGCTACCAGGGTTCGGAGCGATTGGAGCCGAGCAGCTTCGGAGCCAGGGGTGGGTCGGCGCCGATAGTACTAGGTACTTCGGATCCGACCCTGCCTTCGAGTGCTTCAGATCCGACCTCTCAGAGCTCCTTCGGCGCCGTCGGAGCGCACTGCCCTCTCGGATCCGAATGCCTCGGCGCCGGCTCCGATCCACTCTTCGGATCTGAGGGGGAGCCGATTGTCGGATCCTTTGGTCGAGGTTGGCTCCCCCTCGGCTTTTGATGTAGTGGAGAGGGCCCTGTTGAGGGTTTCCGGACCCACGGCACTTGCTTCGGCTCCGTCCCGCGCTCCATCTGCACTGGGTCAGGCTTCCACCATCCGGCCACTGGGACAGCCCACTCCATTGCCCCAAGCTGTTCCATTGGAACAGGACACCGCTTGCGAGGGTTCCTCGGACAGTCCCCTTGAGGATGCACCTCGCAGGCATACGTGTAAAAGGAGGCACATAGACTCCCCCGAGTCTCTCACAGAAGACATGGATTTGGAGGAGGGGGAAGGCTCCCCAAGATCACCCCCCGAGGATGTCTCCTTTGGAGACATCATGGAAATGCTTCGCATAAGGGGGGGGTGGTCTGCCCCCAAGTCTTCCTCGGACGAGTCCGTGTTCTTGGAGGCATTTGAAGCGGGCCCGTCTACCTCTTGGGTGTCCCCTCCTGCCGACCCCCTGGTGGACCTAATTACCACCAGGGCGTGGAAGGAACCGGACACCGTGGAGCCAATCCCCAAAAGGCCAGACCGCATCCTTAGTCCCCAGGCAGACCGTGCCCACTGGAGCAAGGGGCCTCCGGTAGATGCCATGTTGACGGCTGCAGCCACCAAGAGGGAACTTGCCCAGGAGAGTCCCTCAGTCCATCCTCCGAGCAAGGAGTCTCGGATGATGGACCGCTTGGGGAAGCGAATGTTTAGTTCAGTGACCTTTTCAGTGAGGGCGCTAAACTACTTGGCACATGTGATCAGGATGCAGCGCGATCTTATCAAGGAATACGCTGCATCCCCCCCAGAGTCCATGTCGGAGGAGGACAAACTGTTGCACTCCACCCGTATGGCCACTCTCAGGTCCGTGACTAATACCTCTATGCGGTTACTGTCCCATGCTACGGAGGGAGCCGCTAGAGCTGCAGGGGTAGGCCTAGTTACTAGATGTCAGGCCTGGCTCCGACATTGCGATTTCACGGAGCCCTTCAAGGCATCATTCGCGAACGCTCCCTTCGATGGCTCTGCCCTTTTTGGCAAAACTGTTTGCGATACTTTGACCCAGAGCGAGAAGGACGGGAAGACGCTGTCTGCCGTCGGTATCCGCTTCTCTGTGCCCCAGAGGTCCTATTCTAGGAACCAAAAGGGCCAAAAGAAGATGTGGTTCTGGAAGTCGCAGCAGTCCCAACCCGCTCCGGACAACCAGTCCTTCCGTGGCAGAGGAGGACAGGGAGGACACCGCCCCAGGGGCAGAGGGGCTCCCAGGAACTTCGGGTCCAGAGAACCTTTCTCTGAACGGCCCGTGCAGCAGCCCTGAAGGGTTGCCCGGCTTCTCCACTCTGGAGGCAGTCGGGGGACGTTTCTCAGAGCACCTAGCGGCATGGGAGTTCATAACATCAGACCGCTGGGTCCTCCGCATCATATCCAGAGGATACCTCATTCCATTTCATCACATCCCAAAATTGAAGTCCCTCCCCGACGTTCCACCCGGTCAGTGGGAGGCCGCTTTGGCAGAAATTGGCCATCTGCTGAAGAAAAGAGCCATCCAGCCCATCCCCCCAGACTAGATCGGATCAGGGTTCTACTCCAGGTTCTTTTTAGTGCCAAAAAAGACAGGGGACCTAAGACCAATATTAGACCTGTCACTCTTAAACCTGGCAGTTCCCAAGGAGAAGTTCCGAATGGTTACCTTGCAGTCCATTCTCCCCCTTCTGGGAGAAAATCACTGGATGTGCTCTATAGACCTCAAGGATGCGTACTACCACATTCTAATGGACAGACGCTCCAGGAGGTTTCTTCGCTTCCGGCTGGGAGCCAGTCACTACCAATTCAGGGTCCTTCCCTTTGGTCTCACCACAGCCCCCAGGGTGTTCACCAAAGTATTAGCAGTGGTAGCGGCCCACCTGAGGCTTCAGGGGGTACAGGTCTTCCCATACCTGGACGACTGGCTCCTCACCGCCCCAACAAGGCATCTACTGTTATTGGTGCGAGATTCCTTTCTCCATCTAGCTCCCCGCCTGGGCATCACAATAAATGCAGAAAAGTCCAACCTAGCCCCTACGCAATTCATAGACTTTATAGGTGCCAGGTTAGACACGAGACAGTTAAGAGCCTTCCTCACTGCGGAGAGAGTTCAGAATCTGCAGCTCCAGGTGCGGGCCATCCTCCACTCCAGCTCAGTTCCAACGGAGTTGGTCCTGAGGGCTCTAGGATCCATGGCAGCAGCGATAGCTCTTCTTCCTCTCACCAGGTTCAATATGCGGGTCCTTCAATGGACACTCCTAGTTCAGTGGTCTTATCTTGCTCTTCCTATGCATCATCCCATTGCGATCAGCAAGGCTTGCAAGCAGTCCCTCCTGTGGTGGCTCCACTCACAAGATCTCCACGGAGGCCGCCCCTTTTGTGCTTCTCCCCCTCTCGCCACGGTGACCACGGACGCCTCCCGCCTCGGGTGGGGGGGGGGGCATTTTGCAGGCCGGATGGTCCAAGGCACGTGGAACGATTCAGAGACCTTACTGCATATCAATGTTCTAGAGATGAGAGCAGTGCTCTTAGCGTTGCAAGCACTACAGGCCTTTCTTCCCTTGGGAACTATTGCAATTCAGTCGGACAACATGTCTGTCGTCTGGTACATCAACAAACAGGGGGGAACCAGGTCTTACCCTCTTTGTCGAGAAGCCATGAAAGTGTGGGAATGGGCAATCTCCACCAACCGCTTTCTCATCGCAACGCATATTCTGGGTCGGTCCAACATCCTTGTGGACAAACTCAGTCGCACCATTCTCTCCCCTTACGAGTGGTCTCTCAATGCTCAAGTAGCGAAACGCATCTTCGCACGGTGGGGAACTCCTTGTTGCAATCTTTTTGCGTCTCCCTCAAACACCAAGTGCGACAGTTTTTTCGCTCTAATCCCTCCTCCCGGAGATACCCCAAGAGATGCTCTGGTGCATGCTTGGCGCCCCGGTCTTCTTTTTGCTTACCCCTTTGCCTCTGATGCTCCAAGTTCTTCAGAAAGCCTCTCGGTTGGGGTGCAGAATGATTCTCATTGCCCCATTCTGGCCTCGACAGATCTGGTTCCCTTTCCTAAGGTCTCACTCAGTGAATCCATCTTGGATTCTAGATCCCATTCCGGATCTGATATCTCACCCGTCCCATCTATCAACCCCGAATCTGGACAACCTGAAGCTAACTGCTTGGCTGCTCCAGTTCCACTCCTAATCAGGACTCCCGGTATTTCGTCTCCAGTTAAGGCCATCCTGGTAGCAGCTCATAAACCATCTACTAGGAAAGTTTACCGCAGCAAGTGGAAACGGTTCTCCATTTGGGCGGAGCGGCAAGGTCTAGACCCCTTCACAGTTCCCCTTCCTCTGGTGCTTGACTTCCTAGCCACTCTTTTTAATGATGGTGCCAGCAGTTCCATGGTCAAAGTGCAACTTGCGGCAATTTCTCACTATCATATTGGTCATGACTCCAGTCCACTGATGTCTGCCAAATTGTGTAAGATCTTCCTAAAAGGTACTTTTCTCCTTAGACCCCCTGTAAAGCAAGTGGTTCCTCCTTGGGACCTTTCTTTGGTTCTTCAGGCCTTGACCGCTCCCCCCTTCGAACCTGCGGCCACGGTAGATCTGAAATTTTTATCTTTCAAGACTGCCTTTTTAGTAGCCATTACCTCGGCCAAGAGAGTTTCAGAACTTCAAGCCTTATCCATCAAGCCTCCTTACTTGGTCTTTCATCCGGACCGTGTATACCTCAGGACCAACCCGTCCTTTCTTCCTAAGGTAGCTTCTGAAGCAAATATTAATCAATCCATTAACCTCCCTGTTTTCTTTCCTAAATATCAAAACAAAGGTGAATACAAGCTACATTCCTTAGATGTTCACAGGCAACTTCGATTTTATCTGAACAGGACAGCTGGTCATAGGCAATCCGACCAGTTGTTTATTTCCTTTGCTAAATTCAATTTGGGTAAACCAATTACCAAAGTCTCCCTATCACGCTGGATTTCGCGGTGTATCTTATTGGCTTATCAAGCTTCTGGGAGGCCCGCACCGGAGGGAGTACATGCCCATTCAACCCGGTCAGTCTCTACTTCAGCGGCCTTTAAAGCTAGGATTCCTCTGGATGATATTTGTTCAGCAGCCACTTGGGCTTCATCTCATACCTTTATTTCCCACTACAAGTTGGATATTACATCTAGAGGTAGTGCATCCTTCGGCTCCGCGGTGCTCCGGAATATCCTTCCATGACGGCCGCCCAAGATTCAGGTAGCTGGGGACTCTGTCCCACAGGTTGCAGACAAATGAATCTCCTACTTCAGATTTAGAAGTTATGTACTCACCATAACGTTCCATCTGAGTAGGTGTATTCATTTGTCTGCAACCATCCCGCCCTCCTATCCCCCTGGCCTTGTCAGTTTCCTGCATATTACGTGTTACCCTTTCTAGGGTATTTTCATTGATGGCAAACTCGATCTGAGGTCATGTAGGGAGAGCAGGGCATTATGGGTGCGGGGAGGAGCTGAGAGCTCGGATCCATAGCTGGAAAACCATGCCAGTTCGGATCCGATATCGGATCCATAACCCACAGGTTGCAGACAAATGAATACACCTACTCAGATGGAACGTTATGGTGACTACATAACTTCTAATTTTGTGGTGCCATTTGAGCACTAGGAACTGTCCCCTGGTGGGATGACAAGAGGTCTGTTTCTGTTGTTTAGTTGCTACATTTTGAAGATCTGACAGAAAAACATTGCATTTTTCACTGTTTTCTTCTTTTTTTTAGTATTTGCTACTGGTTTAACCCTGCTATAGCCATTTTTGTATCTTTAAGTTGTGATTTTACTGCAGATTACTTTATTTGCATTTTTGTGTGTTTTTTCGTTTCTGACAAGGAAATCTCTAAGTAAATGCTTATTTATGCTGTTATAAAATGGTTCTATTTGATTTAAGGGCATATATTTGATTTTTTTTCACTATTTGGACAAGTGGATTTTACTTGGCATTGTGACTGTGTATGCTGTTTACTGCTCTGTGCAGACCGTAGAACAAGGCTTAGTATATTTTAAAATATTTCTGCTGTTTTGCTGCCCTTAGTCAGCCCTTAATAGTGTCAGAGTATTATTCTGGATGATGTTTTTTCCTCTGACTTCACAAATCCTGATTAGTCTGCTGCTCCTTGAAATCCATTTGCACCTAAAAAGAAAAGAAATCTCAACAACAATATGCATCAACGTACAGTTTGTGAATCTGTTGTTGCCTTAATCCAGCCCTCAGACCACTTACCTTTTTCCTGATCACCCTCTGGTATAAGCCTCTGTGGTATCAGACATATCCTTCAGGGATATTCCAGTACCTCTTTCAGATATGGAAGAACAAAACCCTTTACATGCAGGTGGAGTCTGGGGTAAGAGACACCTTGCCAGACAAAATACACTATCCTCAGCTATTTTGTCCTCTAGTGTAGTTCATAGTAAGAAGAAACAAACTTCTCCACATGACAGTCAGGTTATTACCATGTATAGGGATGATGTGGTTTATTTGGCTAAGAGTGTTTTATAGTCAACTAATCCCAGAGACTATACTCTTCAGAATGACTATGGGGCTACCTTCTCTGGAGATCAGTCAAATGTTGCAGATTTTGATGACTCTAATGTAGACAGGGGTGAACATTCTGAATCTATCTATTCTGATACTTTGGAAGGTGAACAAGTTCAAAAACCCAAGCAAGTGTTCACCTTTCCACAGATAACTTGCTAGGTTTATTGATGCATTTGACTGGAGATAAGATGGAGATACACCAGCGGCAGAGATTATGATTTTATTGAGGATGAGATTCCAAACGTTTTGACTGTTCCTCCTGTTACCAGCATTAGGATATGTCTATAGAACTGTATGAAAAAAACAGTTTGACTAGTAATCAGTTCTTGCAATGGCTATGAGGAAATACAAGGTGGTCGCTGATCTTGCAGCTGTCTTTTTTTCTTTGTTAGCTGACCATACCTCTCAACCTCTTAGTCCAAGAAATCTGGACAAAGCCTGACATAATGGGGGGACAAAGGCCCAAAAATAGGGACAGATTTTAAATATTATTCATACTTAAAATTGCTAGCGTAACCGGGTTTGTATTGACATGCATTTTCTGAAGGATTTGAAGCGTGAAACTCATGTAATTATTTGGTAACTTCAATCCTTAGATCATCCCAGTGATTTGCCAAAAAACCTCAAACTTTATAAGGAACACAGCAAAAATGTGAGGAAAAAATCTGGTAATTTGCCAAAAAACCTCAAACTTTATAAGGAACACACCAAAAATGTGAGACAAAAGTCTGGACAGTCTGTGAAAATCTGGACAGTTGAGAGGTGTGCAGCTAACCCAGCTGCAGTTTATACAAGTGCTAACACTAACAAGAGGAGCCTTGGCTTATAACCCTGCACTGCTGGATAAAATTGGAAAGTGGTTAGAATTTCAAGGGAAATATTGACTCAGTCTAGTAATCTGGTCTTTTGAATTTTAAATCATAAGAGCTTCATTTGGAAATTTATTTTGCAATATGCCTACAGTTTAGAAGACTTTGTTGTTCTTGACCTACTGAATTGAATTATTATATGAATTAGTGTATTTTTAATGTGACTCAGGTTTTGAAACATGCTTTGAGGAATGTCCTGGATGGTGTGGACACTATTTCTAGAAATGCAGTTGCTATTGAGAAGGCTTGCTTGGTTATATAACATGAATTTTTCTGAGAATTTTAAAAAAGAGGTTTTGAATTCTCCCTTAATTTTTAAATGTGTGTTTGGTCTTGCTGCTAGATTCTCAAACAATGGGTTAATTGAGGTAAACTGATGTATGGGATATCTAGAATGTTTCATATTCCCATGTTCTTCCCAACAAGGAATCCAAGTTCAAAGGGTAGAACAAACACAAATTTTAGCCTAGCAAGAGTCAGGGTAGCAAGATAAAATGGCAGGAGGTTAATGCTTCCAAACCAAATAAAAGGAGTTTCTCTACCCAAAAAGATCTTTCCCCTAGTAAAGAATGAATATGCCAAGACTCAAGGCATCCCATCCCTTCCTTTTCTTCTTCCTCCCTTTTCACCTTCCCTCAGGCTTTAGCTCAACCCAGCAGCCTGATCACAACTAGTCTCAGACAAGTGGATGCTGAGAATAATTCAGTGAGGATTGTCTTGACAGTGGACAGAAAATCCTCCTCCCTTCAGGGAAATCCCCCCACACCCTCCAGACCAGATACAACTGTTCTGTCCGGTACTCCTTTACAAGTTACAAGCAGGAGTTATAGAACCTGTTCCTGCACCACTAAATGGAAAAGGATTTTACATTAGAGTCTTTTTGGTACTGAAAGAGAAGCTGTCATGGAGACTAATGATAGATTTGGTGTACCTAAATACCTTTCTAAAAGTACTCAAATTCAAAATACTCACCTTGCAGAAGATCCTTCCCCATCATCCAGACCACTGTTTGGTACTTACGTATTATCGCAACCAGATTTTGCGATAATACCGCTTTCTTTCCCGTGGGTAATTTAAACCAGAAATGTATGCAGAATCACACAGGCAATGTTATCTTTAAAAAAAACTTAGGTAGGAATAACAGTGTAATATCTCAAAAATTAGTATTGGTTAGAAGGTATGCCATTCCCAAAATCATGTCACTCATACTACATTTCCAAGTCCTGTGATGTGTTAGGCACATTCCAAACAGTAAACCAGCGACTGAACAATCCACAAGTATGCTGTCATAAAACCTCCACTAAACAGTCCAACAACAGTAAATAGTATCCACAAGGATAACACCATCTGAATCCAAAAAATAAACCATTATTGTCAATGACTCCAAAAAAATGATTATTGGACTACCACTTAACAAAACAGCATCGTTGTACAAGTACTTTATAAAGTGTGCACATACATATTCGCTTACTTATTCTCCTTAACTTCAGTTCTATTCAATAGTTTGTAACAATAAATCCAACAATTTAACAAAAATGATTTGCAGGTCTCCGTACCTTATTCTCTGAAGAAAGTATTGTACACTTATAAGTAATCCATTTTGCAGGACAGCAGAAGTTCAACCAAACATTTCCCAGGTGTCCGTCTTTCATTTCCTGCAGCACGACAGCAGTGTGACCAACTTTACAGTACGTAGTCCAAGATTCACTTCTCCACGTTGATTTACCTTACCAAATGTAAGGACAAACTAAGTCATACCCACTGAAAACATCAAATTCCACCATAACTAACTCCCACTATTTGTTTTTAGGCAAACAAACATATTACCGCAACCGCGAAAGTCTGGTTGGGATAATACGTACGTACCCACTGTTTCATAGTGACTTTACATCTGAAGGATGCTTATCATCACATCCCAATTGTTCCCAACTTCAAGCTGAACCTACAAATATCCTATTTCACATCCTCACAAAGAATTGTCTTTTTAGGGTGTTAAGATGGGCACAGAAAAAAGTATGGCTTTTCAGCCAGAAGACATAGTCTTGGCTGTTCAGAACATTTTTCAAGGATTTCTCTCTTCAAGAAGCTGCTTCCGCAAGAGAGTTTCTTACAGCTGTAGGTCTTATGGTATCAATGATCTCATGATACCACAGGCCATATTCCACATGAGAAAGATTCAATAGTACTTAAAAAATTGTCGGAGCCAGCACCTGCATCTCTTGGAGTTCCAGGCAGGACTGGATCCAGCATTAGACGACCTACACAGTTGTCTAGGGCCCCATGCTGGTAGGGATGCCCCAGAAAAAACACTAAATTAAAAAAAAGAAAGTTTTCTTACTTTGTTGACTGTCCACTTACTGTCACTTTAAGAGTTAAAAAAAATGTGACTGGTCACTTTAAGCAGTTTCCAGACAGTAAAACTGGAGCAAACATGGGTACAAGATTTCAAAGCAGAACATGAATCAAAACTAACAGCAGGTGTCTGGAGAGTTAGAGTTTGCTTTTGTTCACTAGAGAGAGGTGAGTTTGGTTCAATGGAGTCCATACAGTATTTAACATCAGGTTTGTGGAGTTCAGCATAATGGCAGGCATTGGAGTTTGATTTCATTCACTAGAGGTAAAATGCCCCACTTAGTTATGGAGGCTTGTCAGAGACAAATCCCTGTGCCTTAGGTACATGGAGTAAGAGCCTTACTCTATCTGCCAGACCCATGCAGGTTGATGCAAAGCATGTTCTGATAACTTTTTAAATGATTGGGAGTAGTCTGCCAGAGAAACCCTAGGCAAGTCAAAAATGAGATGTAGGTGTCCTTTAAGCATGTAACCCCCCCCCCCCAAAAAAAAAATAACTGTGCTATAAGCAGTAATGTGTATGACTTGTGGGCTGTTGAACAAAAGCTACTTCTACAGCATTTATATTGTCTGCAATTGTTTCGCTATATTCACTGCACTAAAGAATGAATTAATTCATTAGTAGGCTTGGATTGTGTAATGTAGTCTAAAAATGTTGCATTTTTATATTTTTGCAGTACCTTCTTTAGAGCCTCCAGCACATACAAATGGTTTTACATTTGTCGGGTCATATTGCCTGCATTATTTTGTAATGAACAGGACCGTCTGATCTTCACCATCCTTTACAAATACATTGTTGCATGTTGTTGTGGTACAGTCTTCTATACAAGATCAGATGGTAAAGGATTTCTTCATTTAGTAAACAGCTGATAATCTGTAGTTAGCACAGAGTACTAAAACTCTGTCTTGTTAATGATCTGTTTTCTGTGGCAAAGGGGCAGTTTGAATCTTTCCACCTTCATTTACCTTCTGTGTCACACTGAGTAAGTCATTTAGCCAGACAATACTTTGGAGCAATTGGGAATTCATGCTAGGCTTCTGAATGATCTATAGGACTGCTTGCCTAGTAACTGTGAACCATTTGTTGTTTTTTGGCAGATTTTCCTATTGCATAGCTGATCTAGTTCAGGAAATGTTTAGGCAGTGTCACCAGCACACTATTTTTTAATGCAACACAGGCAATTTATTCTTCAAAGGCAGCAGGCACTGCATTTATCGATGAAGCACATAAATGCCAAGTTGTTTGCCAGCATCAACTTCTGCATTAGTAGTAGTGCTCTTTAATATGGTATTATTCAGACGAGTTTTACTTCTACAGAGATTGTGCATATTGACTTAGCATATATTATTAAGCAGTAAATATTCCTTATACGCTTATAAATACTCTGCTATTTAGAATGTGCTACACATGGCTGTATCATATGGTATGATGACAGTGATCTTTGTACAGTTTCATGTAGTTCTTCCGAAGCTGCCAATAAAGTGCATGTACTTTATTTCTTCATAACAGTGGGTGGACACAGTCAACAAAGTAGTTATAACTGCTGGTGGAGGTGGGGGCTCTCTGTGGATGAAAGTACCTTATGCTCTTATCTGGTCATTTTTAAACAGTTGATCAGGCTTTGCAGCACTGGTGTGTGTGTGTGTGTGTGTGTGTGTGTGTGTGTGTGTGTGTGTGTGTGTGTGTGTGTGTGTGTGTGTGTGTGTGTATGTGTGTGTGAGAAAGTGAGAGAGAATTAAGGTGGAATACTTTGGCTACTGTGTGTTTGTGTGGAATAAATTTGAAATATGTAACATTGGTCATTACTATTAATTTTTTGACACCAACATCTGAGAAAGATGAAGTCAACAATGTAGCTGTAATTACTGGGTTAGAGGGATGTCTGTGGATGTAAACGTGCACATAGTATACAACGGGACAGATGCATTTTCAGAGAATGTAAGTTTCAAGGAAAAAGTAGTTTACTTTTGCTCATGCTAAGTCTGTTTTCAATGTGCAACAATTTTGTTTTGTTTTCATTAGCAAAAAGCCATCAGTGTTTGTGCTATAAAATTTGAAATAAAGGTTTTAAATCAAATTTCTGTAAGCACTGTAAAAGTAAAGAAGAAAATAGTATGCACGCTGACAGGTTTGAACAGTGTTTACGGTAACTGGGTAGAGGCAGCCAAGTAATGGGACACTAGTATTGTTGCAGGGGTGAGGGGGTAGTCCCTAGTCCATTACTCTGCTTAGGGTCCCATTTGACAATGATCCAGCTCTGGTTCCAGGTACTAGTGCTGAAATTTGTGAAACAACAGTTAAGAGTGGTGAAGGGATCAGATATCTGTCAAGCCACACCTGCCCTTCTCCCTACAATTCCTTGTTCAATCAGTCTAGATGGAATCATAAGATTGTGCAAGGGGAACAGTGTACAGGGGAATTCAAGTGCAAGGTGAATGGGTCCTTTGGATACTACAGATCACATAAATGTCAAAGAAATGCTAGCAGGGCTTCAGACCTTAAAAGTTATTCACCAGTTAGGACCTCCAGGTCCCCTTTTATTGTTCACAGACAGCACTACAGTCATGTGGTACCTGAACAAACAAGGGAGTACAAGGTCATATCCTCTTTGTCTGTTGGCAGTGATGGCCTGGCAGCTATCCTTACAGCATTCCCTGATGCTTCAGGCCTAAAACATCCCATCAGAGCTAAACATAGTGACAAATAGACTAAGCAAATCCTAGACTTATCCTCATGAGTGAAACTCAGGACAGATCTTTGTATGGATTTGGTCCAGATGTGGAAAACACTTCAAATAGATCTGTTTGCCAACTTTTAAAACAGATAGTTGGAAAAATTCTGTTTGAGACATCCTTGCAGCCATGCTTGGAGGGCAGAAACATTCTAATTTCCTTAAATGGGAATGTTTCTTTATGCATTTCCAACATTGCCACCAATACTCAAGGCACCTCTGAAGATTTAGAAAGAATTACCAGAAATCATCGTGATGATCCCCTTTTGGCCCATGCAAAGTTGGTTCTCCCTTTTAATGGAACTGGCCAAGGGCACTTACCACAAGCTTTATCATACTCTGGATCTGCTCACACAGCATCACGGGCAACTGGTGAAGCCCAGATTAGAGCAACTGCAACTGACAGCCTGGATGATTCTGTCTTGACAGCTTTTAGGCACTTGTTCTGTGAGGATGTGCAACACATACTGAAGGAGGCAAGGAAACCTGCAAATAGAAAATCTTATGTTTACCTGTGGAAGAGATTTTCTCTGTGGTGCTTAACAAATATCAGTTGGAATGGCATGGTGTCTGCCCCTCTGGTTTTAAAATGTTTGTGTGCGCTATTCCAGGATGGCTTACCTTATGCATCTATCAAGATGCATCTTGTGGCCATCTCAGCTTGTTTTCCCATGGATCCCCCTCTTTTGTCTCTTTTTGTGGTCAGTTTATGAAAAGAGTGTTACACTCCAGACCCTTTTGAAAGCAATTTCTTCCTCCTTTGGATCTCAACTTTGTCAAAAAAATTGACCTTATCTCCTTTTGAACCTGCTGTTCTGGCTAATTTGAGGCTCATCACTTTAAGAACTGTTTTGCATATTGCTCTGACATCTGCAAGATGAGTCTCTGAGCTGCAGGCTCTCATGATGAGCCAATCTTATTTGATTTTCCACAAAGATAGGGTTGTTTTATGCACTATTCCTTCTTTCATGCCAAAAGTTATATCTGAAATTACTCTGAAACAAACCAACAGTCTCCCAGTTTTCATTCTGGAACCTAAAATCAAGGGAGAAGAAATTCTGTATACCTTGGATATGCATAGGCAGCGCAGGTAATTCCTTGATAGAACTAAGCACTTCAGGAAGGCTGAACAGCTGCTTTTTTCATATTGTAAGTCTAAGAAGAGTCAACCTGTCTGGAAGAATATGATTGGTCATTGGTTGTCCTCTGCTATTATTTTTCTTGTTGCTTCTACCATTGTAAATCTATTCCAGGCAAAGTTAAGGCCCATTCCACCAGAGCTTTATCATTTTCAGTGGCATATTGGAAAGGAGTCAACTATGGATGCATTCTAGAGTTAGCAGGCCGGTCCTCTGTTTATACCTTTACAAAGCACTACAAACTGGATTATTTCTCAAGTTCCGGAGCAAGCTTTGTGAGGACGATTCTCCAGGACCTCCTGGATCCTTATCCTTCCTCCTCCCAACTTGGGTAAGCTTTGGGAATCTATCCATATAGCACTGAGGCAGTGTGATTGTTGACGGTAGTACAATTGCATCCTACTTACCTTTAACAATAGACATTCAAATTTCACACCGCCTCACTGGCAGCACTTGCCCACCATCTCCCTTATTTGGCACATAGTTCGATGGCATCCAACCTTGTTGTGTTGCAGGCTGGCTTTGGTTATTTGTGCTGGTATTTTGTGACTGCAAATTGGTCGGTTGGTTTCAGGCAATTCTTGCTTCTGGTCCATCTTGGTTTGTCCTACTTGGCACTAAAAGCCTAAATAACTGATTTCTGTGGCAGGGATTAGGCTTTCCCTGATGAGAAAGGCTTAGCCAATCCCCTATCATAGAAAGTCAGAGGAGTGGATTCCGAGCTCTGGAAAGCTGCCAATGAAGGTCTTTGTGCACTCACAGAACCCATATGCTTCTGAGACTTTGACACCTCAGCCAATGTTGGTAAGAAACAAAGTAAACAGTCTTGACAAAAATGCAGATAAACAGACATAAAAGGAATGTCAAGTGGGGTTCATACAAATGGATTTTGAAGATCATTCATCAAGGTTACCACTGACTCTTTCGGCTTTTCCCAGTTACAGCTGACAATGAGAGTAAATTCCTCCTTTCCAGGGGTTAATTATTCATCCTCCAAAACAGACTGTTTTGTTTCCACTTGTATTTCATCACATGCTGTCCCAGGGAGTGATAGATATTTGATCACTGCTGCAGTAGCCTTAGGTATATGGGTTATATCTTACCAAGGATATAACAGCCAGTCAACTTCCAAAGCTTCAGAGCACCTTCCACACATCCAAACTTTCAAGCAGCTCTAGCTGAGCTGACTAAAAGACAAGTTTGGGTGCCAAGCCCTTCAGAGGTTTACCGCCGGTGAAGAGTATGCTTTTAGGATTGACTGTCTGATTGCTGCTGTTTCATTGCTGGGCAGATAAGTTCTCTTTGGGGGGAAAAACTTCCATTTTTTAAAATATTGTTTTGTGTTATTCACTTTCCTCTTTAGGAAAGTCATTTTAAAGTTAGGAGTTTTGTGTTTTAAAGGACTGTCACTAGACTATATCATGCTTTTGAAAGGAAGCACACTTTTTCCAGTCAGTTTAAAAGTTATGTAAAGTAACTGGAAACTATATTTTCTGTGTAGAAATGTGTTTAACATTTTGGGGGTGGCAAAGTGTTTTAATGTGCTTTTTCTTTGTTTTTCTATGTAAAAAGTGACTTTTAAAGAACTGTAATTTTTTACCCGCGTTTGCTGCTCGTCTTCCTAGGGAAAGAGGCACTATTTTTGGCTTGACCATAGAACATATCACTAGTCCCACAGTCTGTTCCTCTTCCAGCCACAAAAAAAAGTTAAGCAAACAGCCTTTGCCACCACAGCAGGCTAGCAATTTGCTTCAACTGCAGGTTGGTGACTCTCAGACCACTCATCTTTTACCCCAGATCCCTCTGGTGTAGCACCTACAGCCAGTATAGACTAGAGGTTAGCCACATCCTCTACGGCTATTGGGGACCTATCAGTGGGCAATGGAGAGCCACTCTGGGAGAGGGAACAGGGAAGGCTTCCCTATAGGGTCAAGAGTGCTGTGCACATCCCTGTGGAAGCTGCTGTTGCCATTACTAACATGGTTGGCCCCATTTTTCCTGTCAAAAAGAAACAGAAAACTAAGCATGTATCTACCCCTCCTCAGATTTCCTAGACGGGAGTAGTTTACTGGGTCTGGCTCAGGGTTTAATTCAGGCTATTGATCCGTCTTGTAAAGTAGTTTCTAGTAAACAAAAGACCTCTTTCTTCCTGTAGAGATTCAAGATTGTAAATTGAAACAGGAAGATGAAGGAGCAGTTAGAGGTTTTTATCCTCAGATTTCTGATTCACACTCAGTGGAGAACTCGGCTCCTGGTTTTACCTGTGTTTTTTTTCTTTCTCTAAGAATATAGCTAGAATATGACAGCGTTTTCAGTGGTTTTGTAGTCCCTCAGAAAATACTATGAGTTGCTGCAGATTTCCAGAGCCTACAGTCATTCATCTTGGCTGCGGTGGTGCAGCGGTAGTGTTGTCGCTTCACAGCAAGAGGTTCTCCCGTTCGATTCTCGGATGGAGCGCCTTCTGTGTGGAGTCCATGTCCTCCCCTTGGTCGAGTGCCGTTCGAAAGACATGCGTGAATGGGAGTGCTTTCGTTGAAGGTTGGCATCGAGCTGGCATCTCGGCACCGTAAAAATCTACTGCCAGTCATTAGCGGACTGGAGTTCCGCTGTGGCGATCCCTAACCAGGAAAAGCCAAAAGAAGAACAACAACAAGAATAGTCATTCCTCATCTTCTGTCTGCTTTAGAGGATGTGTGTGTTACTGCCTGCAATTTTCCTGATAGTCAGACAGCTGCCCCTAAAAATGGTAGATAGGATGTATAAAGTTCCTCAGTCTTTTAATTTTTTTATGCACTATTCCCAGTCCTGATCCAGCTGCTATAGCTTTAGTCGATCATACTGCTGCTAAACACTTAGCTAATTCTAATCCCACAATTTCTGATAAGGATGGGGAAATTATTGATAAGTTTGGGAAAAAAGTGTATACATCTACAACTTTGGTTTTCAGAATTTTGAATTGACAGGCTTATATGTTAAAGTTTATTCTGGTTAATTGTGAAAGTATGAGAAATATTTTATCTGCAGTTTCTTCTTGTGAGAAAAAAATCTGCTTTAAATGTTTTGGTTTCTTCTGTTGCACAGGTCATTACTCATTGACAGTGTATGTATGACACTGTTGATACTTCTTCCATGAGGTTAGATGGTTGCTTTCTCAGAACCTCTTACATGATATTAAAAATGAGATTTTAAATTCCTCTTTGGATATACATTTAGTTTTTGGCCCCTGTGTTGCAGATGTGATAAAAAGTCTGATGAAAGGGTTAAGCTGATACAGGAATTCTCCAAGATTTTTCAGTCTTCTCTTTCCAAGCTGATCCAGGAACTCTAATATTTTTCAGCCCTCCTTTTCCAAAATTTCTAAGAGATTGTCTAATTCCTCATCCAATTTTGGCAAAAAGCAGAATAAACAGTCTCAACAAAATACAGGTAAACAGACATATAAAAAAAGTGTCAAGGGAATTCCAAAAAGAAGACTGGAATCTCCCAAAAAACAAGGGCAGTCAAACAAGTTTACATGACTATTCAAGAAACCTTGTAACCACCTCCCACCCTGGACCTGTTTTTTCTTCCAGAAAGCCCGAATCTCCATTTTCTCTTTGGCAAAAGATAGTTTCAGACAACTGGGTTCTGAAAATCATTCATTAATGTTACAGATGGCAATGGGAGGAAATTTCTCCTTTCTAGGGGGTCATTCTTAGTCTTCCAGATCTGACTGTTCTGTTTCCACTGTTTTTTGTTTTTGTTTTTTTTTGTTTTTCATCACATCCTGTCCCAATGAGTGATAAAACCAGTTCCTTCTTCCCAGATGGGGAACTGTTGTTAATTCATGGATGTTCTTGGTGCACAAGAAAGAAAGAAAAAATGCTGGGAAACCATTTCTGTATCTTTCTTCCCTAAACCTGTTTGTGATAGTACCCTAGCTGAAAATGATACCATTTTACAACCTGCTACCTCTTCTTCTTCTTCTTTCAAGTTTCCTGGTAACACTAGACTTGGAAGATGCTTATCATCATATCCCTTTTCATTCAGACTTCAGATGTTTCTTAAGGTTTTGTGTGCCTGGATCACATTATCAGTTCACTTAAATGTTCAGGGTGTGTGGGACACCAAAGACAGACACAAACACATAAATATAAAAAAGATGCCTGCCCGGATTAAGGCACTTAACTCTCTGAATCATCTTTGGTCCTCAAGATGTCTTCAAGTTGTTACAGACAATTCCACAGTCATGCACTACATCAACAAGCAGGGGGGAGCCTGGTTGCACCCCTTTATGTACTAGTCATGTCAGCAAAGGATATAGCTTCACAACACAGTCTGCCTCTACAGCCTTCCTACATTCTGTTAGAGCAAAACTGTGTGGCAGACAAGCTGATCAGGACCAGGGCAGACCCCTTTGAACAGAAACGAGATCAGTGAGCCTTCCAAGATTTGATGCCTTTGTGGGGAGTTACTTAAGTAGACTTCTTTGCCTGCTCTCTGAACAATCTACTGGCAAGACTCTTTTCCAGGACTCCTTGCAAGAAGGCCTGGAAGACAGACACCTTTTCTTTTTCTTGGATGGTATGTTCATGTATGCTTTTCACCCATTCAACTAACATACAGGGTACTTCTGAAGATTCAGAAGGTATATCCCAACATCACTGTCGTGCTGATTCCCTTCTGGCCCAGGCAGCCATGGTTCTCCCTTCTTTTGGAAATGTACAGGAGCAATTAATACAAGCTTCCTTACAGAATGGATCTACTCATGAAAGAATAGGGGTGTTTGATACAACCCAACATCAGTCAACTTCATCTGACTGCCAGGATTATATGGTCTTCATTCCTTTTAGTCACCAGATATACAGCAAGTATTAATGGAGGCAAGAAAGCCTGTTAGTAGAAAATCATATTTTAGTAAACGAAAACGGTTTTCTAGATGTTGCCATCAACATAACCAGCACCTCCTCTGGGCTAATTGTTCTTTGGTTTTACAATATTTGTTTGAGTTACTATCCTATGGCCTTTCTTATTCCTCTGTCAGGGTTCATTTATTGGTCATTTCAGCATGTCTGCCCATGGATCCTTGTCTTGCAATGCAGTATGTCAAAATGTTTTTGAAAGGGAGTTTATACAAGGTGCCACCTGGTAAACCAGTGTACCCAACTCAGGATCTTAATTTTGTGTTAGAGAAGCTAACACTTGCTCCATTTGAACTTACTTATCTGGCTGACTTGAAGTTCTTAATATGGAAAACCATTTTACTGATTGTTCTGACCTCTGCAAGAAGAGTATCTGAATTGCAAACTCTTATTATGAGTCAACCCTATCTCATTTTTTCACAAATACTTAGTTTCCTTAGCAACTAATCCTTCTTTTATGCTCAAAGTGATATCAGAATTTACTTTAAGCTAAACTGTTTATGTCCCCGTTTTCTTTTCTGAACAGAAATGAAGGAGAAAGGATGCTCCATATCTTGGATGTCGACAGACTACCCTGGTACTATCTCAACAGAATTAAATCTTTCAGATCTTCGAATCAGCTGTTTATTTCTTGTGAAGGTAAGAAGGGAAACCTGTGTCAAGACAGACTATTTTCAAATGGCTGTCTAAAGCTGTTAACTTTTGAGCTGATGTTGTCAGTCTTCATCTATTCTTGACTTGTGGGTTTTGGTTCCGATCCTTGGAACTGATCTGGCCATTATGAAGCTCGCACGAGCCAAAAAAATCTCTCAAGCTGCTAGTCTACCCATAATTACCCTCTCCACATTATCCCAGATCTCGTTTGCCGCTCTTATGACAAGACACGTCAGCCATCTCTCGTGTAGCTAAGTATACTTTTATATATTATTGTCTCTTTTTCTGCTAAAACCTTCCCTATCCTTTAAATCTTGGTCTACCCATTGCAAGTGTACTGTAATTTCCTATTACCATTGATAAATTCTCCCTGCCATTGTTGGTAGTCTTTCCCTTTTTTCTCTACCATTGGCAGTCTGTCTACCATTGTTGGTAGATTTTTCCCTCTTTCCTTGTCGTGTGAGTGAAGATGTAATTTTCTTTTTTTCTTTTGTCTCTCTTTTTCTGCCTTCCTGTTTTGTTTTGTCTTGTCAGGATCATGGCAGAGAAATAAAAAAGCTCCAGTACAGGGTTTAAGCAGTGTGCAGAGTGCGGCAGAAAGATTCCAAACTCGGATTACCATAAATCTTGTGTGTACTGTTTGGGAGTTCCCCATATGAGTATAGAATGTTCCTTCTCCCAGGGTTTCAGTAATTGAACTCTGGCAGAAAGAAAAAGTAAGTTGATTCTCAAAGGGCTTCTTAAAACCCCTTTTGAAGAAGCCTTGTTCAAGGCTGACAAGTCACCTCCGGCCTCTGAATCTAAGTCCTCTCATTTGGTGCTGACATCTCCATCGGCACTGGTCATCAAGAAACATAAGCTTCCAAGGGTTCATCTTCGGAACTGAAAGTTAAGGTTCTGAGGCTCTCAGGGCAAAAAAAATCTCCAGCACCGAAAACTTCACTGGTGCCTTCTACACCGGCTACAACAATTATTCCTACTATAGTGACTACAACTACAACCTTGACTATGTTTCCAATGTTGCTGCCAACTGTCACTCTGACCAGTTTGGTGCCCATTTCACCCTTTGTGCAGACAGTACCAAAATTAATGTTATCCACAGAATCCAGGTCTATCTCTTCTCCATCCTTGGACCCATTCCATGGTCAGCTCCCCAGTCCATTCATGGGGAGAACTGAATTGCCTTCTGGTTTATCCATGCGCTCCACCAGAAGTCTTTCTGAAGTCAATATTGTTAAGTTGGTGGATCAGATCTTGGCAGCCTGGGATTTTCTGTCCTCTTCTCAAGTCCTTCTCCTTTCTGGTGCAGTGGGCTTTTCTCTGTCCACCCCTACACATTCTCCTCCTCTAACCTCAGTGCAGGCTTCAGAGCTTTCAACTTCAGTGTCCCAGGTACCGATGGCTTCGGCGCCAATAACACTTCTGTCTTTGGCCACAAGTCTAGCCCTGACTCCCTCGGTACCTTCAGCACTGTCAGGTCCCTGGGACCGTGTCTTCACCATCGGGCCTGGGGGATTCGAGCCAGCTCCGAGTTTTTCCATGGAGCTGACCATGTCCCTTTTGGCTGCATCATTGGTGGACCCTTCCTTGGTTCCAGTCTGTCAGGTGAGGTTCTCGGGGCAGGGTGTGACCTCGGTTCTGAGTTTGTCTGTCTCGTTTCCGGGCTCCCATCCCTCCTCAGGAGGATCCTGCTTTTCAGGCTATTGAAAGGCTTTAGCAACTACTTTATCTCAGGTGGCTGCTGGGTTATTGGACTCTTCCCCTGTGACCCCAGGTCCTTCAGTTCAGCTACCAACCTCCACCTTTGGACAGCACCCACCATGGTCGCAAGACTTGCCTTCTAAACACATTCCCTCTTCCGAGTACACCTCAGATTTCCCCACTGAGAGATTGTGTAAGAGGAAACACCTTGATTCTCCTGAAGAGTCCATTACAGAGGACATAGAGTTCGAAGAAGGAGAGGGTTCCCCTTGGTTACCCCTGAAAGACATCTCCTTTGGAGACATTCTGGAGATGCTGGGGTGATTGGAAGTCCAAAAACCCATCTTTGGAGGAATCTGTGTACTTGCAGGCCTTTGGTGCTCACCTGTCTACCTCCTGGGTGACCCCGCCCACTTACGATTTGATTAAACTAATTACTCAGCAGGCTTGGAAGGCTCCTGATACTGTCGAACCAGTCCTCCAGAGACCTGTTAAAATTCTTACTGCTCCAGAAGACCAACTACATTGGGCTAAGGGCTTGGTAGTAGATGCCATAGTGGTAGTGACCTCCACAAAAAAGACCTAACCAAGAAAAGTTCTACTGGCCATCCCCCAAACCTGGAGTCCAGGGCATTGGACAGATTTGGGAAATGGGTCTATGCATCATTGACCTTCTCTATCAGGTCCTTGAACTTTTTGGCACATTTCACAAGGCTCCAAAGGGATCTGGTCAAGGAGCTGTCCTATACCCTGGTGGAAGCTGTGGCTGAGGGGTTCCAGGAAAAAGTGGACTACCAACTAACTATCCTGGAGTCTTATTTCAAACTCGTCATTGAGGCTTATTGCACATTCAGCCAATGGGGTGAACAGGTCAGCAGCTTCAGGCATAGCAATTCAGAGACATGCTTGGATGTGTCTGTGTGAGTTTGCAGAACCATTCAAGTCTTAATTTGTAAAAGCCCCCTTTGATGGGTTCTCCTTGTTTCATCCCAAAGTAAAGGAAACTCTGTCCAGGTATGGAAAGGATGGAAAGACTTTGTCTGCTGTGGGTGTACATTTTTCCACTCCTCAGAGATCCTATTCCAGGAATCAAAGGAGTGATAAAACGTGGCTCAAGAAATCAAAGAAACCTTTCCAAGACATAAGTGTCTCGGGCTCCTCTCTGGGCAGAGGAGGGAGTTATAGTGGAAGACACTGTCCTAGAGGCAGGGATGGTCTGCAGAATCAGGGTTCCAGGGTTTCATTCTCTGGTCAACCCCTATCAGTGCTCCTGAAGGGGGGCCTGATTGCTTACCTCTGGAAGCAGTCAGGGGAAGATTTTCCTTGCACCCAAATGCCTGGCGACACATAACCACCGATGTGTGGGTGCTAAGGATCATTTCCAGAGATTATCTAATTCCTTTCACCCTTTACCCAAGATCCCCAGCAAGACTCCCCAACATCCCACCCAGTCAGAGAGTTCAAGCAGCAATAGAAATACAAAAGCTGCTAGAAAAGAGTCATCCAAGAAGTCCCACCAGATCAACTAGGATACGGTTTTTACTCAAGATTCTTTTTAGTGCCAAAGAAAATGGAGAACTGGAGGCCAATTCTGGATCTCAGTATTCTGAACAAGTTCGTCCAAAAAGCAAAACTCTGGATGGTCATGGTTCAGTCAATTCTCCCTTTCTTAGAGGAAAGATGATTGGATGTGCTCTACTGACTTTCAAGATGTGTATTACCACATAAAGGTGGACAAGCGCTCGAGAAAGTTTCTCCACTTCCAAATGAGAGTCAAGTCATTTCCAATTCAGAGTGCTGCCCTTTGATCTTACCACAGCCCCAGGGTGTTCACCAAATGTATGGCAACAGTCACAGCACATCTGAGGCTGCTCGGATTCTGGGTGTTTCCTTACTTAGACGACTGGCTCCTGACTGCTCCCACCAGGCATCTATTTCTTCAAATTATGGACTACATTCTGAAACTCACCCTTCAGTTAGGCATAATGGTCCATCCTGCAAAGTCCCAGCTAACCCCTTCTCAGGACATGGAATTTATCGGAGCTCACTTCAACACTATCTCTTGCATAGCATTGCTTCCACTACACAGGCTACAGAAAATTCAGTCTCAGGTCCTCCCTATTCTTCACTCAAACAAAATTTCTGCTTATCTGATTCTGCAGGCATTGGATTCCATGGCAGCAGCAGTCACACTAGTTCCATTGGCAAGATTTCACATGAGACTTCTCCAACGGTTACTTTCAAACCAATAGACTATTCTAACTCACCCCATGAACCATTTAGTTACCATATCCAGTCAGTGTAAGAACGACCTATCCTGGTGGATGCACTCAGAGGAGATTCTTCTAGGGCACCCCTTTGTTCCCCCTCAGCCCAAGGCCATAGAGACCACTGATGCTTCCCAGATGAGGTGGGGGGCATTATCTTGGGAAGACAGTCCAAGGCACTTGGTCCCCCTCTGAGGCCAATTTGCATGTAAATGTCCTGGAGTTAAGAGCAGTGCTTCTGGCGTTGCAAGCACTTCACTCTGCCTTACCTCAAGGGATGATAGCTATGCAGTCAGACAACATGTTGGTAGTCTGGTATATCAACAAACAGGAGGGGGACCAAGTCCTACCTACTGTGTTGAGAACCCCTTCAAGCGTGGCATTGGGCTATAACTTCCAACCACTTTCTGATAGCAATGCACATCCTGGAAAGTTTCAATGTGATTGTGGACAAAGTAAACAGGTGCATCCTCATGCCTCATGAGTGGTCTGTGAACCCCAGAGTAGAGAAGGAGATCTTTCTTCACTGGGGCCAACCTTGCTGTGGTGAACAACAAGTGCAGAAGCTACTTTGCCTTAATTCCCTCTCAAGGGAATTCCCGTGGGATGCTCTTCTCCATGATTGGGCCCTGGGTCTCCTGTATGCCTTTCCCCCCTTCCCTCTGATTATTATTTTTCTCAAGAAAGCAGCTCATTTGAGAAGCAAAGTAAACCTCATTGCTCCCTACTGGCCTTGACAGATATGGTTTCCCTTCCTCTGGCCTTATCTACTACACAGCCCTTGGATTCTGGACCCAGATCCGGATCTTTTGTCCCACACACAGGGACTAGTACATCTCAATCTTCAGTCTCTCAAGCCGACAGCTTGGTTTCTCCAATTCTGGTAGTCACCAGGCATAATGGTATTCCTTCCCCCGTATGACACATTTTGATGACATCCTACAAACCATCAGTTAGGGGTCTCTACCTTATTAAATGGAAGAGATTTTCTATTTGGGCCTCTGACAATGGTCTAGACTCCTTTTCACTGCCAGTAAAAAAGAATTCTGGATATTCTAAGTGCATTCTTTAGTAAAGGAGCTTCTGTTTTTACTGTCAAAGTTATTCTAGCAGTTATTTCAAATTTCCATATTGGTATCGGGGATCAAACCTTAATTTCTCACAGACTTTGCAAGGTTTTTCTAAAGGGTACAATCCGCTCGAAGCCCCCTTTCAAAGACCCTCTTCCACCATGGGATCTAACTCATGTGTTACAGTTGCTTACTTCACCTCCATTTGTACCCGCAGTGACTTGTGATTTAAAATTCCTTTCTTGGAAGACATTGCTCCTTATAGCTGTCACTTCAGGTGAGGAGAGTCTTCAAATTACAGGCTTTATGCTCCAAAGCTCCATACTTAGTTTTCCACAAAGACAGTGTGTCACTCAGAAAGAACCCTACTTTCCTTGCTAAAGTGATATCAGAGACCAATATCATCCAATCTATAGACTTGCCTGTATTCTTTCCAAATTTTTCAAATAAAGGAAAGTACTGCCTGCATCTTCTGGATGTACACAAGCAATTACATTTCTACCTTGATAGAACTAAACAATTTAGATGGTCGGACCAATTATTTGTGTCCTTTGCCAGTGCAACTTTGGGCAAACCAGTATCCAAGATGACTATCCAAGTGTTTAAGAAATTGGATCTTTTTCATTTACAAGAAACTTAACATGAAGCTTCCTTTGCCAGTCAAGGCACATTCTACCAGATCTATGGTGACTTCAGCTGTTTTTCATTCCAAAGCCTCCATGTCAGAAATTTGCACAGCTGCAACATGGGCTAATCCACATACCTTTATTACTCGTGGATATTTTCTGCAGGGGGAGAGCCTGTTTTGGGTATATGGTTCTCAGGAATATTCTTCCTTGAGGCCACCCAGGATCTAAGGTAGCTGGGGACTCAGTCCCAAAAGTCAAGATGAAGATCGACATCATCAGATAAAGAAGTCATGTTGTCTTACCATAGTGTTCCATCTGTGTTGTCAATCTTCATCTATTCTTACGTCCCTCACACCTTTCCCCTCCCTTAGACTTTTGGTGGAGTAACATCCTGTCCTGGGTTCTTATCTTGTTAGGGATACCTTGGACAAAGTTTCTGTCTTATATTATAGAACACTTTTTTTCTGCATAATAGCAAAACTCAATTTGAGGTAATGTGGGGAGGGGGGTCTACTATACATGATCGAAATTGCAGAAAGCAGAAACCCATATGGCCGAGACCATATGTTCGACTTCCGCAATTTTGAACACGTGAAAAAAAAATACACAACATTAACTGACTTTCTAAGTGTTAGAAGGGGGGCTACACCCCCCTGCACCCCCCATGGGAGGCTACGCCCTCCACACCCCCGTAACTTTAATATACCAACTCCGAGATCACACTACAGTGTGGAAATGGAAATATTTCCATTCCACACTGCACAGAGAAGTCTGTTACACATGGTCGGGATTCCAAAAGTCGAGCTTAAGAACTCGGCAATATGAGTTTCGGCTTTGTGGCATTTCAACCATGTGTAGGGGTCCTGGAGAGGGACATTAGTAGTAGACTAGCAGCTTGAGAGATTTTTTTGTCTGACACAAGCTTTATAATGGCTGTATTAGTTCCAAGGATTGGAACCAAAATCCACAGGTCAAGAGTAGATGAAGACTGGCAACACAGATGGAATGTTATGGTAAGACATAACTTTTTTTTATCCTTACCACTACAAAACTATTCCAGGCAGGATCAAGGCACACTGTACCAGAGCCTTGGCTTCTTTGAAGGCTTTTCAAAAAGGGGTGGATTCTATACACATTCTACAAGCTGCTACTTGGTCCTCTGTACATACTTTTACAAAACACTATAAGCTTGAGTCCTTCTGTAGGTCTAAATCGCAGTTTGCAAGGACCATTCTCCAGGGGCTCCTGGAGTCTTCTCCTTCCATTTCTCAAAAGTAGTAAGCTCTACCATTATAGCCAAGGCAACTGCAGTATTGATCTGTATGATGAACTTAGTACAGCTGTGTAAGTAAACTTACCAGAACAGTAGATGTTCAAATTATCAGTACTGCAGTAGCCGCTCCATCTCTCCATCTCTCTTGTTTTGGGTGTATTCTTTATGCCAGGTTGTAGACATTTATTTTTTTTGTTATTCCTTACATTATCATTTCAAAGATCTGCATCCCTCTCTCGTTTGGCAGGAAGACTCTGAGGGGCATGTTACCCAGACTTGTCTTTTAGTCAACTCAGCTCTAGCTGTCTGACAGTTTGGGTGCATGGAAAGTGCCCTGAAGTTTTGGAAGCTGGCTGGCTGTTATATCCTTGGCAGGATACAACCCATATTGCTAAGGCTACTGCAGCAGTGATCATGCGAACATCTGCTGTTATGGTAAGTTTACTTGCACAACTGTACTTTTCCCTAGCTCCTTACTAGAGAGAAGCAGCACTGTGTGAGTATTTTGACATAGCCCAATTCCTTGAGATACTGGGAGTGGCTGACTAAGTTAACTTTGCAGTAAAGGCCCCATTTGAGTCACATAAACAGTGGTAGATTAAATGTAATGGTTTATATTTCATCAGCTACTTGGTGGTATGCAATGAACAGGGTATAATATACAATTTATCATCAGGCCAAGCTGACTGTGCTCACGATTCTCACGTATACCACATGTGCAGTTTATGTCAGTGCTTTGTGTGGGGTGATTTTCCACAGGTCTTCTTATTGGTAAAGCTAAATGTGTCCTGGAGCCATGGCTAATGAGATTAATTAGAAACTCGTAGACCATGGCAGAGAATGCATGCAACACTGCCCTGTCACTGACTTGAATTATTTTTGAACATTTTTTGGTCTGCTAAAGCCTACTTCCACTGTTAAGATGTCTGTCTGGTGGTGCATTGCAGTATGACCCTGCAGCAGACCTCTCGACTGTCCCTTATTTGTGACTCTAACAGAACTTGCTGAAGAGACAGATTCATATCCCAAAGGCTACCTCATCTATGGAATAAACTTCCCATGTTCGTAAAACAAAGCCTGTCCCTCACTGTCTTCAAAAATAATTTGGATAAATGAATGGGAACCATAAATTCACTTTTGGGGTACTGCCCATATCCCTTATGGACATTCTTATTTTCATACCTGATTTAGGATGTTCCTATGTTTAGAGATCTGTCCCTGGGCTTGATGTACCCTACCCTTCATAAAATTTTCTGAATCCCCTCATCGCATGTGATATTTGAAGATGTCTAGTACACAGAAAATTATACTACTTGGCCAACATACAAGTGGAAACAACACATATTACAACTCCCTTTTTCTGAAGCAAATATAAATGACCTTGTATGGTAGAATTTTGTGATATAATTCATTACAGTCTACAGATGTTACACGGTTTCTTTGATAATGTGGTTATATTTTTCCTTAATTTTTATTACTCCATTTTTAAAAAATGTTTCTGAGTTTTATCCCACATTTCTACTAAAAATAGGAAGAGTTGTGTGCTATTTGGTATTCATATTTTATGCTAATTAGAAGTCCAGATTTTTAGGTGAATGTTTCTATTTTTCAAGGAACTTTGTGCCTTTTTTCAGTGTCTACAGGTTAAGAGGCATGCCCTGGAGCATGCAGTAAAATATTTGCAGTGTGTGCAGTGTTGTACAACATGTCCCTATGTAAACAAATCCAACAGTTAAGAGAGATTCGGGAGAAGGAAGCCTCAGAGTCAGCAGCAGTGGAAGTGTCTAATGAAGAGGTGGCTGCAGGGAATGACTATGCAAGACCGAGGCAGATATAGTGTCTATGGCACTGTCTAAGAGACAGTATCTGGTTCATGACTATGGGCTTGAAAAAGCATAACACGTAAAAGTAAAAATGGTGCATGCAGTATTACACCCAAGCAGTGCTATACCATGCATGGACTGGTCACACTGTGCATCAGACACAGGCTACCTAGGTAACAGAGTACCAAGGACAGGGCACAGTTGTTATTTTATGCACAGGTGGAGAGAACCATAGTGACAAGTTTAAACAATGGGTAGTGTGTGTGTGTGGGTGGGGGAGAGGGTTAATGCCATGTGTGAGACATGGTCATTGTTGAGAGTGGGCAGCAGAAGACTGACCATGGAGGGTTTGGTGTCTCTAGTGTCTTTTCACTGGGAGTTGGTCTGTGTTGCTGATGTGTATGTGTGGTTGTGCATGGACATAGCTCCAGTAGATGGACACAACACTGTACTGGAGTCTGATGGACAGTTCTAGGGTACCTGCAGGAAATGTAAGCAATGACCGTTCATGCCCCTATCCACAGGGGTGCCCTGCCCTGTCCTGGAAAGGCCATAGGAATGATTCACAGCACTCACAGAGGATGGAGTGCTCCTTTACTGTGCATAATGGGGTGTGCTGTGAGTGGGCTCAGCAAGATCACCATCTCTTCATCTACACCTGCATTGCTCTGGACTGCTATCATCGCTGGATGGTAGTGTAGAGGGGTTGACACTACAGGTCCTAAACCATGCCATCTCCCTCCCATAATGAAGGCAGAGGTTGGCTGACCACAGGAGGAGTGGTGGCCACACTGAGCAGGTGCAGCATACATAATCCCTACACCACCTATCTGTAATGCTAGACATCTAGTCTAGGCACACCTACAGGTCATCTTGCAGACTGCATACTACCATGAACACATCAGCTTTGGCTTCATTAACCTCTTGTCACTGTATAATGGTCCTGAATGATTGCTGAGTAGTGGTCATAGAGACACTCAGATGGGGGGGGGGGGGTTGAACCCATGGTGTGCTTGGCCAGCAGCTCACTGACCCCTGAGGTTCTCTTTATGTTCTCTGGACTCATTGGTAACCAAGAATGACTGTGTCACTGGAGATGAGGCCAGACTCTGGGTTGATGTTTTGGCCACATCCTGTGTTTGGGTGGCATCCTGGGTCTGAGAGTTGGATTACACAGGTACAGCAGCTGTGTCTGAGGAAGGGGTAGGGGTTAGGATGTAACCATGACATTACCCGAGTCTAACACTGACAACATGACTCCCAGTTTTCGTGCCATCATTATTGGGTCCAGACACTTCCCAAACTTCAAGCACTCCTATATTCATAGTGGAGTAACTTGATAGCACAGCACCTGTGAAAACACATAAGCATTTCACAATCTAAGAATGAGCCTTTTGCCAACACCTGCAGCTATACAACAAAGTGCTAAGGAAAAAATATAGCTATTACAACTTGAGCAGACTGCCTTTGGTCTTGGAAGACCTATACCAACAAACAAGTCATGATAGTTACTCGCATGAGCCTGATATTCAGACATGCCATTCTGGAGCATCAGTGACAGATTTTGAGTTTCCACCTGCAATGATGCATTGAAGTTCAGTGCTCCACCATGGATTCCTTAACTGTCTGGACTCCCACACAGAGATGCCAGGAAACCCTTCTTGTCTGTCTGTGGTGAATTTATTTTTGGACCCCAACTGATGGCCCACAGCTCCTGTGCCAGGTGGCTGCCTTATTGTGGGGCTGTACAATCATGTTGGTGATCCTTCTAAATGCCTGTTCATAGCTCAGATTTTGGACATTGATAGCACTGATCTCCTGTACAAGGTCCTGCCAGGCACACACCTGAAAAGCCCAGTCAGATTTCTTATGATGGATAATCGAAAAACGATACTTGTGAAGAGCCTGCAGCAAGAGGTCATTCTCTGCCTGGACAAATTTACTCTTTTAGTGATGGATGCTTTCAGGCATGGGGCAGCCTGGAATGTGAATGGAGTACATGTGTAAGCTAGATGTAAATCATATATGTTGCACACTGCTCAGCAACATATGAAACTGCTCATTATTGGCAGGACCCCAGTTATTTGATAAAAATGGTGTGAACTCTCCATGGGTACATCTGCTTTCAATGTGGAGGTTGTACTTATGTATTTCTGGGTGTTGTATTGCAATGGGGCAGGAAGATCACATTATCCTGAGCAAAACACGTTTAGGACACATGACTGTATGTTCAACAGGTCATGTGTTCCATACATCTGTAGACTGCAGTGGCAAGCATACTGCTGATATGTAAACTGTTGCAGGTTACAGCAGCAAGAGGATTTGACTGCCACTGTTCAGCAACCTCCCTGACAATGGCATACACCATACTTGTCACGTACAATATTTCTGGCCCCATAACACACTCATCTGATATAGGGCACCTGAAAGTAGTGCATATGTCCTCCTGTATGGATATGTGTAGAGGTCTTCCACCACACCCTTCAATACACAGAACAAGCATAATTTTAGTATAAAAACAACCTGGAAGAGATGTTGGAAGACGATTGTCAAGTTTTCTACATTGTCCTTAAAAAAAGATGTCCTATACAGTTATCTTTGAAGCAGGCATGACAGTTAAGTACCCAACCCACAGAATACGACTGCATACACACCTTACCCACATTTGCAGTCCCTTAGATAAGGTAATTGCTATCAGTACATGGATGCACCAATCACAGTTATGTCATGGAGGGATGTGGATACTGGCTGAACTGCAAGCATTCCTCTGGAATGTGCAAGTGACTCCTTCATCTCACCACAGTGGCAACACTGCAGCTAATGTGTCAGTGTAATCCAGCAAACAAACGTACTTACAGGATTCATACAGCAAACTGCCCATTTCATACATGTAAGCCTCCCTTGTAAGACACTAATACTATCCTGCAGCATATGGAACTTACTTAGCATCAAACTGACCACCCTGACAGACTTGCAAATCACCATTATATGAGACACATACACAGTCATTGGCCTACACCAGGGCCTATGTCTCCATCATTGTACAAAAGAACACAAATTTTCTTCAGGGAAACTGCTGGAGTACAGCACATACAATTCTCCTGCTATGGCATAAACCCTACCCCTGATGTTCTTCGTGTTTCACTGTTGCAGTCATTACACTTGGGTTATCCTGCTGGTAGGCTACCCTCAGTCGGCCTGAGTTCCAAAGTCTAGGTCCGGCGTCAGTTGCTGTCGCCTCTTCCCTGACGTCAGTGCACCAGGGGTATAAAAGTTGTAGCCAATGCCATTTTCTTCAGTCTTTCTTGCCACGCGGTGCCCGAAGCAGAAGCAGTTTGCAAGTGCCGGTCGGCCGACTCCTGAGATTTTCGTGTTTGAATTTCAGATTTGAAGTCTTCATTAAAAGCTAAGTACCCCATTGGGGAAAACTTATTTCTTGTTCCAGACCGATGTCAGAAAAAGTTAATAATTGTATTTTTTGTGGGAAGCAAATACCTCATAAGGACTTTCACTCTTACTGTATTCCTTGCCTAGTCCCTGACCACGACGTTGTTAGCTGTCGGTTTTGTGCTAGATTTAACCAACGCACTATTAAGCATCAGTACGATTTTGCATTTCACTATTTTGGCAGAAGATTTAATTATACTATGCCATCGGATAGCCATCCGACTGCCGGAATTCACAAGAAATGCAAAGAAAAAGAAAAGGACAGGCATCCAAGATCCAAAACCAACAAAGAGTCTTCCTCTAAGCCAGTCGCCGGTTCGCTGGTTCTCAGTGAGGTGCTTTTGCATCCCCTGATGCCCGCTACTTTGGACTCGCAGGCCGCTACAGACTCCCACGTGGAGTCGACTAGGCCGCTGGAAACTCAGGGTATTGGACCTTCGGAAACAATTCCCTCAGATGGGTCTGGAGCCGCTGAGCAGGCATTGGCTTCTGAGGGTGTTTTCAGACCTACTCAATTATTCATTAAAGCAACTCCAGCTATAAAGGCAAAGACAAAAGCATCTTTAAAGACAAACAAACAAGTACAACAGCCTCATGGTCAGGCCTCCATGCCCAGAAAACAAATGTTCAAAATGGCCGAAGACTTAATTACTTTGATCAGGGGTTCCCATCCCTCTCCTGATAAAAGGCCTAGGCAAGAGACAGAATATGAATCTTCAGATCAGGTTTCCATTTCTTCTGATTCCTCTTCTGATCAGAAATACTCTCTTCCTCCCTATGAGGATTATGATGCTGAAGAATGTGTCCCTTCAGCCTCTCCTCCTGAGGATTACTCTTTTGGAGAAACCTTACATACCATGAGGGAACATTTCCACTGGGAGAGCCAGGATTATTCAGAATCTAAGAAAAGGCTCAGAGACTTCCTTTTACTCCCACAACACAGGCCCCTAGCTATTCCACCTGTGTTAGACATTATAGATGATGTATTTTCAGGGTCCAGTCTGACCCCTGACTCCTTACCTCCAGCTCCTGTTAAGCCGGACAGGTACTACAGGGTCCCTGACTCTCATAAATTCCTTTTCAAAAACCCTACTGCTGACCCTGAAACTATCTCTCAGGGCCCCAAAGGGGTCAAGGCTTCCACTGCAAAAAACCCTACCCCCTCTGACAGGGATTCTAGGGCTCTGGACAGATGGGGAAAAAAGATTTACACTTCTGCTACCTTGGCTATAAGGGCTTAAAATTGCCAATTTCATATGCTCAAATATCAGAAATATGTTATGTCACTGCTTAAACAGAAAATGTTGATAAATTCTGAATGTGCAGAAAACAAAGAAATGCAGGATTTATTGCATGCAGCTGAGCAAGTTGGAAAGCATACTTTGCAATGTAGTTTTGATTCTTTGGAGGCCTCCTGCAGGGCTGCTGTCACTGTTCTGTCATTAGGAGGCATGCTTGGTTAAAGGAACAAAATCTACCAGATCATGTTAAAGCAAAATTATTAGATGCTCCATTACAGCATGATACTTTGTTTGGTGTTAAAGCAGAAGAGGTGTTAAAGAAAATGGAGGACAAAGCTAAATTTATGCAAACAGTCAAGGATTTCTTACAGGTACAGCCTCCAAGATTTAGCAGACACTGGCCTACAAAGAATTGGGCCTTTCCGGTGTCAGACAGACCACAAAGGGGCAGATACAAACGCCCAAGAGGCAGATCCCAGCCCCAAGGTTCATACAGGTCTAAACAGTGGGGTGCTTCTACCTCCAAAAGTGAAGAAGACAAATCACAGCCTTACAAGAAACAGTCCCAATGACTTCCCCCTGCCTGCGCCAAGCACTTATCTTCTGGCAGCACCTTTAGGGGGAAAACTAGCACTTTTTTCTCAAAATTGGCACATAATAACCCAGGACAAATGGGTCTTAGACACAGTGTCACAGGGCTACAAGTTTCACTTTCATACCCTGCCAAGGGCAAACGGTTGGCCAGACCTACCAAAAAAACAATGGGCAGAGGCACAAAAACAAGTTTCATCCCTCATGGACATGAGGGCCATTCAACAAGTACCAGAGCAAGAGCAGGGACAAGGATTTTATTCAAGACTGTTCTTGGTACCCAGAAAGGACAAAGCCTGGAGACCAGTACTGGACCTATCTATTCTAAACACATATCTGGATATACCAAAATTCAAAATGTTGACTTTACAGCAGCTTCTGCCCATGCTGGGCAAGAAGGCTTGGCTTGTGACTTTAGACCTAAAAGAGGCATACCTGCATGTCCCAATCAGACAAACATGCAAAAGATACCTCAAATTCAAAGCTGGCTCAATGCACTACCAATTCTCTGCACTGCTCTTTGGCTTATCTACTGCCCCCAGGGTCTTCACAAAGTGTCTGGCACCAGTAATTGCATTCTGTAGACAGAGGAATACAAATATATCCTTACTTGGACGACTGCCTCATACAAGCAGAGAACAAGGACATTCTACTACAGTATCTGGCGTTTGTAAAGAGATTACTACCATGCCTAGGGTACACAGTCAACAAACAGAAATCAAAACTAGTACCCTCTCAAGAGATAATATTCCTGGGTGCAAGCTTAAATGCAACTGCCCAGATGGCTTATCTCATGCCAGACAAACAAAGGCAACTGACTACCTATTTCAAACTGTTGGCAACAAAGTCCCAGTTATCTGCAAGAAAAATACTGCAGGCTTTGGGCTTCATGGCATCCTGCATTCTACTAATTCCATATGCAAGACTGCATATGAGGAAACTTCAATGGTACCTAAAAAGTGTTTGGACTCAGCATTGCCACAGCCTGGAAACAATAATTACTCTCATTCCCTGCCTGCAACAGGAGTTTCGATGTTGGGTGAAGGCCTGTCACCAGAACAAGGGACAGCCATTCACCTTACCCCCAGCCAGGCAGACATTAACAACGGATGCATCAGATTATGCCTGGGGGACCCATATGGCAGGAAGATGTATTCAAGGCACATGGTCCGCCAGCCAAATGCATTTACATATCAATCAAAAAGAGATGCTAGCTGTTCAGAATGCCCTGACAGCCTTCAAGGACCTACTTCATCCAGGACAACTACCGATAGACAGACAATACCACGGTCATGTGGTATATAAACAAGCAGGGAGGCACTCATTCTTACCCCCTCTGCAGACTAGCCATGACTTTGTGGGACACAGCATTGACTTAACAAGTACATCTGCAGGCACAATTCCTGCCAGGAAAGATAAATATTCTGGCAGATGAACTAAGCAGAAACCTCATGGATCCCCACGAGTGGAAATTAGATCCACAAGTCTTCAACATGATAACAAGGAAATGGGGATGCCCCAACGTAGACCTATTTGCCTCTCCTCACAACTACCAACTAAAGAGATTCTGCACAAGGACTTATCACAGACAAGCATGGAAAGTGGATCCCCTATCTTTCAGCTGGAAAAACCTAACAGTATATGCCTTTCCTCCACTGCCTCTCCTCCCCAAGGTACTCCTAAAGGTCAGACAAGAGAAGCCAAAAATGATACTGATTGCCCCAGACTGGCCCCGCCAGTACTTGTATCCACTCCTAAGGAACTTGTCTCAATGCCCAGCCTGGACCTTACCTCAAATACCTCATCTACTGTCCCAACAAAACAATCAGATCATGCACAGTCAACTCAAGACCTTAAATCTGGCAGCATGGCGGATAATGTAGTCATACAAAACACACCTCTCACTAAAGCGGTGATGGATGTCATTTTGGAGGCCAGGAGGCCCAGTACTAGAAAATCTTATGCTGGAAAATGGAAGAGATTCTGTGCCTGGAACCAGGCACATGGAATTGACACAGCAGTACCAAATATTCCTCAGATTTTGCAATACTTAACTGAGATGCTGGACAAAGGCCTATCCTTTTCATCAATTAAAATTCATGCCTCTGCCATTTCGGCTCATTACAATACAGAGCCACCAATCTTTTCTCATCCTCAGAGGAGCCAAAAACTTAAGGCCTCCAAGGAGATCACCAATACCTGCATGGGACCTCAATTATGTTTTGGAAAAACTCACTCTGCCCCCTTTTGAGCCAGCCCCTACAGCTGATATCAAATTTTTATCTTGGAAAACAGCTCTGCTGCTAGCAATAACCTCTGCAAGACGTGTCTCAGAGCTACAGGCACTCATGGCGGTGGAACCTTTTATCATTTTTTATCCACACAGGGTTTCTCTGAGGACCAACCCGACATTTATGCCTAAGGTAGTGTCCATTGTGGTCATTAACCAAACTAATCATCTGCCTACTTTTTGTCCAAACCCACAGAATAAGGGGGAGAGAATTCTGCATTCTTTGGACATGCACAGACAGCTACGCTTTTATTTGAACAGAACCAAAGCTTTCAGAAAGACTGAGCAACTACTAGTGGCATATGCTGCAGGATCACAAGGAAAGGCTATCTCTAAGCAGACTATTTCAAAGTAGATAGGCCACTGCATTCGTTTCTGCTATTCACAACATGGCAAGCCAGTGCCTAAGGACATTAGGCCACATTCGACCAGAGCAGCAGCCACTTCAGCAGCCTTCCTTAGGGGAGTACCAAGCAAAGACATTTTAGAGGCTGCTACCTGGAGTTCAGTGCACACCTTGACAAAGCACTACCATTTACCACTCTACTCTAAATCCAGGGCAGGCTTTGCCACTGCAGTTTTGCAGGGCCTCATAGCCGCTCCTAATGCTATTTAGCTCCAGCCTCCCAACCATAGCTTTGGGATTCAACCCAAGTGTAATGACTGCAACAGTGAAACATGAAGAACATACTACAGTTGTGTACACTTACCATAAATGTAGATGTTCGAGTGTATTCACTGTTGCAGTCCAGGTTACCCACCCTCCATCCCCCTTATCTTTGCTGGAACTTATCTGCACTTCTCTAATCTATACAACCTCTGTGGTGTATTTGCTTGTAGATGAAGGTATAATGTATATATTTTGGTGCATGCATGTTTTATTGGCATATTTTTAGCCTACCCTTTTGGGGGCACCTGACATCTGGGGCAAGAAAAACTGAAGAAAACGGCGTCGGCTGCATCTTTTATACCCCTGGTGCACTGACAGCAACCGACACCGGACCTAGACTTTGGAAGTCAGGCCAACTGAGGGTAGCCTGCCAGCAGGATAACCCAAGTGTAATGACTGCAACAGTGAATACACTCGAACATCTACATTTATGGTAAGTGTACACAACTGTACTTTCACATTGCCCCACACAGTATGCACCAGCTTTCAATATCACCCTAAATCTAAACCTCCAACCCCAACAGCGCCACTTGTAGTTTATAAAGGAACACAAAAGTGCAGAAAGTTAAAACAAATAACACTACCCAAGCACTTGTCTTCACTGGTTGGTTATCTGACAGAGTTTCTCCTTTGATCTGCAACCTCTCAATCCACAGCTCATGCCATTGAAAACTTCTGTGGTATGATGAGCACTGTAATGGCTGTGGTTGCTTTTATTGCAGAATTCCAGGAATTTTAGAACAGTTTTTATTTTCATGAGGTCATTCAGAACAAATGTTCCTGAATCATACTTTTTTCTCATCGGATAACTCCCTGGACTATGCTATAATGCTTGATCAACTTTGTGTACTCGTGTGAGTACCTGTGAAGTGCAGTGACACGTGCTGGTGGGACAATGGCCCAAGTAAAGACATATGGAAACTATTAGAGTATTATAGCCTGTAGAGGTGCTAAAGACAAAAAATGATGACACATAGGTATGTTGATGCTGGTTCACTGTTTCAGTGCCATTGCTCACAGCCTAACATCATTGTGCCATGGCACATTTTTTTCACATTATGAAGTAGTGGCACCATGACTGTTCACATGTTGACAGCAACACTGTATGTGACTTTAAGAAGGTTGCCAGTTTTCTCTGGATTATGATGTACCACATGGCTATGTTTTCTAAGGGCACCAGCTCCAATGAGCAGTGCCATCACCACTGTAGTAACCTGAGGAGGTGCCATCTTTACATTCTTTACCAGTGAGAAGAAGAGGTCAGAGACACTGCTCCTGATATGTACTGTAAATATGCAGGGCTCATCATTGCCCTGTTATTTTCCATATAGTTAAATGGTTCTTTGCTGGCAATTTAATTGGTGTGTTTTGTATTTGTTCTTGTCTTTCAACTCAGGTATCAGATAGCAGAGATTGGGCTGCTGTACTGCAGAATAATGAAGCATCTCTTCAGATGCAGGGGTGAGTATGATTACTGTCATGCTATTGGTTAGATAGGTAAATCAGAATTGGTCACTGCTGCAGCATGTGTTGTCACCCGTCACACACCTGTGTCACAGATTTATGTACAATCTGACACCAGCTGTGTTTATGATGCCTTGCTAATCAGCATGCACACTCTTCATGCTCAAGTGATACTCACATTCCTTATTTGCAGGGGGATGTCTGGATGTCCTTCAAGAATGCAACTGCAGTCATAACATATGGGTTGTCCTGCCTCAGGCAGCCCTCGGTCGGCCGAATTCCAAAGTCTGGGTCCGGCGTCGGCTGGTGTCGCCTCCTCTTCGACGTCACAATGGCTGGAGTATAAAGGCATCGGCCGACGCCATCTTCTTCAGTCTTTCTTGCCGCGCGGTGCCGAAGCAGAAGCAGTTCGCTAGTGCCGGTCAGTCAGCTCCTGTGTTTTTCAGTACCGAAGTCATCTAAAAGCTAAGTACCCCATTGGGGAACATTTATTCTTGCCTCAGCCGATGTCAGAACAAACTGAGAAAGTTAATAATTGTTTGTCTTGTGGTAAACAAATACCTCATAAGGACTTCCATTCTCTCTGCCTTCCCTGCCTGGGCCCAGACCACGACGTCTCGGCCTGTGCTGCCTGTGCCTGCTTTAATAAGCAAACTCTCAGGCGCCGGGCAGAATTCGCCGAGGACTTCTTCGGTGACTCTTTTGCGTATATCATGCCGTCGGATCAACCGACAACCCAATCTGCTAAAAAACGCAAGGACCGGGACCGACATCCTCGGCCCGCGTCCACTACCGATGTTTCTCCTAAACCCTCTGCTAGCGCTCTGGTTCCTTCAGAAGCGGTAAATCTACCACTCCAGGCCGACGACTCAGCCTTAACATGACCTTCGGTCTCGGAGATCTCTCCGGTGCCGGTTGTTGATTTTCCTCCGGAAACCGAAGTTCTGGATCTACCCGACACCGTTCCTGTGGACAAAGTAACGCCTGCACGTGGGGCTGCTAGGCCTCCTGTATCCATGTCCATCAAGGCCTTTGCACGTGCTAAGGCCGCCAGTCAGGCCAAGGCCCATCCTAAACCTGCCCAGGCCCCTTCTTCTTCTGATAAGCAGATCATGTCTCTGGCTGCAGATCTTATTTCCCTTATCAGGGGGTCTCAGCCTCATTCGGACAGGGGTTCTCAGCCACCTGCAGAGAAAAGGCCTAGAACTGAGCAGGCGGACGACCTCTCCACGGATGAAGCCTCTGGGGATTCTGAGCATTCTGATACTCAAGATGAACCCTTCCAGGCCTACGAGGACTCTGATGCTGAGGAATCAATTCCCTCTGCCTCCCCTCCAGAGGATTTCTCATTTGGGGAAGTTCTGCATTCCATGAGGGAACATTTTCAAAGCAGGGTCAGGAATTCTCTGACTCCAGGAAAAGGCTTTGTACTTTCCTCAAGCTTCCCCAGCACAGACCTTTGGCTATCCCTCCAGTCATGGATGTTTTGGATGATGTTTTCTCTGACTCCATTGCCAACCCTGATTCTCTTCCTCCTGCTCCTGTCAAGCCGGACAGATATTATAGGGTCCCTGACACTCACAAGCACCTTTTTAAGGCCCACTCTGTGGCTCTAGAAACTATTTCACAGGGCCCCAAGGGAGTGGCTTCCTCCTCTGCCAAAAACCCACTGCCAGCTGACAGAGAAGCAAGGTCCCTGGAGAGATGGGGTAAAAAAGTATATACCTCTACTACCCTAGCCATGAGGTCTCTTAACTGCCTTTTTCACATGTTTCAGTACCAAGATTTTCTCCTGGATGATTTACAGAAAAAGTTAGCCTCTCCTGAGCCTATTGATAAAAAGGCACTACAGGATCATATACATAACACTCAGCAGGTTAATAACCATTTTCTGCAGTGTGGTTATGATGCACTGGAAGCTTCATGTAGGGCAGCTATGACTGGGGCTGTGATACGTAGACATGCTTGGTTGAAGGATCAGTCTTTGCCTGACCATGTTAAAGTAAAGTTACTGGATGCACCTTTGGAAAAACAAAAGCTTTTTGGTGCTACTGCACAAGATGTATTGAAATCCATAGAGGAAAAAGCAAAGTCAGTACAGACAGTCAAGGATTTCCTTCAGGTTCAGCCACCCAGATTCAGCAGAAACTGGCCCTCAAAGAATTGGTCCTTCCCCGGCTCTGACAAGTTTCAAAGGAGAAAAAGCAGACGTGCCAGGGGTAGAGGGCAATACCGAGGATCTTACAGGGGCCGCCACTGGCAACCTCCAAATCAAAGAAGTGGCGCAGACAGTTCAGCTGCACCACAAGGACATCACAATGACTTCACTTTCGTACTGCCTACAAAGGTTCAAAGAGAAGCACCTTTGGGCGGAAAATTAGCCTTATTCTCACAAAACAGGCATATCTTAACCAAAGACAATTGGATTCTGGATTTGATAGACAAAGGTTACAGATTCCACTCCCACACATTACCAATAAGACAAGGCATGCCAAACCTGCCACATCATCAAAGGGCAGAGGCACTCACTCATGTTTCCAAGCTATTAAGTATAAAAGCAATAGAAAGAGTTCCTCCTCAGGAGCAAGGCCAGGGATTTTATTCAAGACTGTTCCTTGTTCCAAGAAAAGAAAACAAATGGAGACCCATACTGGACTTGTCAAATCTAAACACTATCCTCATTGTGCCAAAATTCAAAATGCTGATGTTGCAGCAACTTCTTCCCATGCTGGGCAAGGGGTCTTGGCTGGTCACTCTGGACCTCAAGGAGGCATACCTGCATGTCCCAATCAGACAAAGCTGCAGAAGATACCTCAGATTTCTTGCAGGGACAGAGCATTATCAATTCTCAGCATTGCCGTTTGGCTTGTCTACTGCGCCCAGAGTGTTCACAAAATGCCTGGCATCAGTAGTGGCACACTGCAGACAGCAGGGGATTCAAATATACCCCTACTTGGACGACTGCCTCATACAAGCAGACAACAAACAAACCTTAAAAGGGAATTTGGACTATGTCATGCATCTACTACAGGCCTTGGGATACACAGTCAACATTCAGAAGTCAAAATTACTACCATCCCAACAGATTACATTCCTAGGAGCCAAACTGGACACGGAAACCCAAATGGCCTACCTCACAGAGGAAAAACAACAGCATTTGCCAGAGTACTTCAAAGGCCTAGCAAAGCTTTCCCAGCTGACTGCAAGGAAAATCCTGCAGGCCCTGGGTTTCATGGCATCTTGCATCCTTCTGATACCTTTGGCAAGACTTCATATGAGAACGCTGCAATGGTATTTAAAAAACTTATGGTCTCAACACAGCAACAGCCTAGAGGACATAATCCCACTTATTCCATGCCTGCAGAAGGAATTTCTATGGTGGGCTCAAGCCAGTCAACTAAACAAAGGCATGTCTTTCAACAGACCTCAAGCAGGCCAAATGATCACAACAGACGCCTCAGACCATGGATGGGGGGGTACACATGGAGGGCAGATGCATTCAAGGTCTATGGACGCCAAAGGAAAGACATCTGCACATAAATCAAAAGGAGATGTTGGCAGTGATACATGGCATCGAGACTTTCGAAAAATCACTACAAGAAGGACATTTGCTAATAAGGACAGACAACACCACTGTCATGTGGTACATAAACAAGCAGGGAGGCACTCATTCTTATCCCCTCTGCAGACTAACAATGCTTTTCTGGGAAAAATCCCTGAGCCTGAAGATACACTTACAATCCCAGTTTGTACCAGGCAAGGACAATGTACTGGCGGACAATCTGAGCAGAAATTTCATGGATCCACACGAATGGATGCTGCACCCTCACATTTTCTCTCAACTGACAAGGACATGGGGAATACCGGACGTAGATCTTTTTGCTTCCCACTTAAATCATCAACTGGAAAAGTTCTGCACAAGGACTCACCACCCTCTAGCTTGGAAAACGGATGCTCTCTCCTTCAGCTGGAATTCTCTAAAAATTTATGCATTCCCTCCCCTGCCTCTGCTGACCAAGGTGATACTGAAAATCAAAGCAGAACAACCAACAGGCATCTTGATAGCTCCAGACTGGCCAAGGCAACACTGGCACCCATTGCTATTGACCATAACTCGGACCAAACCATGGCCTCTGACCCTATGGCCCCTGCTCCTAACACAACACAATTACAGGACTGTACATCAAGACCTGAAAACATTGCATCTGACAGCCTGGAGGCTACCATGACTTCAACACCTAACTCTCTTTCCAAATCTGTTCAAGAGATCTTGCTGGAAGCACGCAGACCTTCCACCAGAAAAACCTATTCAGCCAAGTGGAAGAGATTCAGCATCTGGAATGCCAAAAGGGGTCAGGACACAGCATTACTGAGTATACCTCAGATATTAGAATACTTGGCAGAACTATTTCATACTGGACTCTCATACTCCTCAATAAAGATTCATGCCTCAGCAATATCAGCAAAATACAACTGTGACCCTCTAGTGTTTTCGCATCCTCTGCTAAGACAGTTTCTAAGAGGGATAAAGAATATCAAACCTCCCAGAAAACAGCCAGTACCTGCATGGGACCTCAACTACGTGTTGAAAAAATGAACTCTTCCTCCATTTGAGCCAGCAGCAACCTCAGAAATGCAATTTCTTTCATGGAAGACGGCCTTCTTATTGGCAGTCACTTCTGCAAGGAGAGTTTTGGAGATACAGGCACTCATGGCAGTGCCCCCCTTCCTCATTTTTCATCAAGACAGAGTCTCTCTAAGAACCAATCCTACATTCATGCCAAAAGTTATTTCCAGGGTGTCTCTAAATCAAGCTATTCATCTACCTACATTCTTCCCCAATCCTCAAAATAGGGGGGAAAAACTACTGCATACTTTGGTCATACACAGACAACTACGCTACTACTTGGACAGAACTAAGGTAACCAGAAAGTCTGACCAGCTGTTTGTAGCCTATGCTGCTGGAGTACAAGGAAAGGCAATCTCCAAACAAACAATTTCAAAATGGATTGGACATTGCATCAGATTTTGCTATTCTTTTCATGGAAAAGGTGTGCCAGGCAATATTAGGCCACACTCCACCAGAGCTATAGCCACTTCCACAGCTTTCCTAAGAGGAGTGGCAACAAAGGACATTTTAGAGGCTGCTACATGGAGCTCCGTGCATACATTTACCAAGCACTACCACCTGCCCTTATACTCCAGATCCCGAGCAGGCTTTGCTTCGGCAGTCCTGCAGGGGATTTTAGCTACACCATCCTTATCATAGTTCCATCCACCCCCAGCTTGGCTATGGTATTCAACCCATATGTTATGACTGCAGTTGCATTCTTGAAGGACATAGTACAGTTTTGTACCTACCATAAATGTAGATGTCTGATAGATATGCAACTGCAGTCGGGTTTTCGCACCCTCCTACCCCTCTGTATCCTTCTTTTTGGGTCCCTACCCCCCTTTTTCCCTTCAGCTGGGGGTATCTCCTATGGTGTATCTGTTTATTACTATTGTGCATGTTTGGGATTATTTTTTATCCATTTACCAAATTTAGCCTTCCTAAGAGGGCACCTGACATCTGGGGCAAGAAACACTGAAGAAGATGGCGTCGGCTGATGCCTTTATACTCCAGCCGTTGTGACGTCGGAGAGGAGGCGACACCAGCCGACGCCGGACCCAGACTTTGGAATTCGGCCGACCGAGGGCTGCCTGAGGCAGGACAACCCATATGTTATGACTGCAGTTGCATATCTATCGGGCATCTACATTTATGGTAGGTACAAAACTGTACTTTTGGTCTGCTGGACAATATGCCCACTGCATCCTGGCGCCTGATATGCGGGGATGTTGCGACAGTCACACTCTGTGAATGCTGCCATGGGTCAGGAAGATGTATGACAGGGGAGTTTGCATGCCTTCATCTTGACTGTGTATCACCCCACCATATGCCCTTGCCACTGCCACCTCCACCTGCTACACTGATAACATTCATGCTATACCACTGGTCTTTCCCTGATGCATAACAGACTACATTGTAGTGGGTGCAAAGCACCCACTAAACATTATCTGTGTTAGCAGCAGTTGTTTGTCTGCCCTTTATGCACTTCGCTGGCATCACAGTATGTTGGACAGCATAAATACTAACACTGTTCAAATCCATATGGCAGGTCTTTATCATTGCTTTATACAACATATCCACGGTGGCAAATTCACATGCACCCCTCATGGGCTATAATGCTGAGCTTCCCCATTCTGCTGGTGTAGCCCCAATCCCACAGCCTTTGCTAAAGGGTACACTGTGAATGCAAACCAGTACGTACATCATCCAGTAGGGATATTTGAGTATATTTATTCAGCAGTATCTGCCCTGGCATAATAGCATACCTAGCAGCTATGTAGTACACCAGTGGGTACCTGTAAGACTGTTCAGCAGTCTTGTATTCTTGTTTTATAGCTCTCTCTCCCTTTGTCCCCATCCTTTTCTTATAACTTTTCATGTTTTTTAATCTCTGCCCATTCCTGTTGTGAAGAAAATGAAAACACTGTTAATGTGTTAGCATGTCTGGCAAGAGATTTGTGTATATTCTCAAATTAACTGGTGTGCCAGCATGTCTAATTGTGAATATGTAAATAAGTTTTAAATGTTGAGTATTTTCGTGTATAACCAGAATGTGTAAAGAATCTGTCAGTGTTTGATACATTTCTAATTGCACTTGTTTGTGAGGGACATTCTAAAGTACTGTGGAGAATCAGCTGAACAGTGAATGGAGTTATTAGAATGTTCCTAGTTGCTGAGTGATTTAAACAGCTGATTGACAAGGAAAAGAACTATTTTTTAAACAACTGACTGTTATTTTTAAAAATAAGACAGTTGAGACTGCAGTTTGAAGTTCTGACAGTTTTGTGAAGTATAGTCAGTTACAGTGCTGTGTAGTCAGTGGACACCTATGAAAGAGAACTCACCAAAACTGTAAGCATGTCTTGGCCTTGCTGGTATATGTTAGATTAGATCAGGGACAGTATTCTTTAGTTAGATTAGGAAAGCTTAGTTATTAAGATAGAGGTGGGAATTCAATAAAGCCTACACATTGTTTTCATGTTGGCATCGTGCCACGATGCCTACATGGACGTGAACACTTTTAGATTCAGTAAGCACCGCTGAGTGGTGCGCACACATGTGCAAACAGGGAAAATTCCGTGGCATGCACATCACCTCATAAGTAGGTGAATCTCATGCAAATGAGGCAAGTTGAGTGATCCAACAAGCAGAAAGGCCTCTGTTCAGAGTCTGTGTCAGTGTCTGTAGTGTATGTGGAAAAATTCCATGTTCAGGCATCTCGACAGACAAAAGGGGATGTAAAACTGCAGAAGTGTGGACAAAAATTACCTGAAATGTTACACTACATACACATATGAGCAAAACTAGTATTGTGGATGTCAGAAAGAGGAAGGGAATAAGTTAAATTAAAAATTTTTTTTAATAATCTCAACATGTTTGCACTATGTGCCGCAGTATGCAAACATGTTTAATAGAAAAAAATAGTAAAAAAAAGGATTTTATGTATTATAGGACCTTGCATCAGGTCCGTACAGTGGTGCTGCGCTGCTGTTGCTAATGTCATAGGGCTATGAAGCGTGTAGTCTCCAGGCTGTCAGCACGGATATGTATGCAAATGAGGTGGACTTATTGAATAGCAAAAAGGAGTAATCCCCTTTGTGTAAGCTCTTAGACCATGTTGATGTTTGCACAGGATGTGGATGACATCAGGAGGGTGTGTCCTGTCATTTCTGGTCTCTTTTAAGCTCAGGTGCATGTGTTTGCATGGCACGCCCCATCGCTGAGTGTGTCCACATGGAAAGACCAACCAGGGGACACTGATGATGTAGGCATTGCTGATTGTAAAGCAGATATATTAAATGGATATTTATTATATTCTATAACCTATGCTGCGCAATGCAGCACTGTGTGCCGAGTCACGCACTAAAATGGGGCCATTAAATGATGTTAATTGCATTGTGAGAAGATGGAATGCATCATAGATAGCCAATCACACATTCTGGACCTTCAGCAGACCTGTGTAAAGTATGCGTACACCCTACATTCTGATTTTCCTCCAATGCTCTGAACCATTGGAGTATAGACCTGGGGAATTTTAACTGAGATAATTCTAGAGGGTGCTGCAGGTCTGCTACATCTGTATGTGCTAGATTTTGAAGTCAGCACTGCTGGTTCTGCTGACATTAGGCCTAGCTAGAGAAGGAGAAGAGTGTTCAGGACCAGGGTAACCTTCCAGGAGCTACATGAGCTGGAGATTGTAGGGCACTTCACACTGGACAAGGCCATACTACTAGAATTTACTGAGCTCTGCCACCCTCATCTCAGACCTAGAGCCAACAGAGGGGAGCCCATCCCAGCGGAAACAAAGGTATATGTAGCCCTTAGGATACTAGCTACAGGAGCTTTCCAAAAAACAACTGGGGACATGATGGGGGTCTCACAGGCATCTGCATCCACGATACTCCACCAGTTCCTGGATGCTATGCTGTCACATGTCAGTGAGCACATATCTTTTCCCTCTCCCCCTGAGGTGAGGGCCAGCAATATGTAACAGATCCACCATGTAGCACACTACCCTGATATAATGGGTGCCATAAATTGCACTTGTACATATCAAGGAACCACCTGGTGAACAGGGTAGAGTCTACGCTAACCACAAGGGGTACCACTCCATCAACTGCTAGGTCATGTGCAATGCCCAGGGGATTATCCTGAATACATGTGCTGCAGCCCTGGCAGTTATCTTGACTCCTATATCTAGTGCACATCACAGGTATATCAAATGTTTGCTAAGGGGGACATCCCACACAGCCATTTATTGAGGGATGCTGGCTATGCCTTGGAACCGTGGATTATGACACCCATCAGAAATCCACACACACCCATGGAAGAAACACCATAATGAGGCTCACACACAAACTAGGAACATCATAGAGCATGTGTTTGGGCTTCTAAAGTCACAGTCCAGTGTCTAGATATATCTGTTTGAGCTCTGCAGTACTGTCCAGCCACATCTGCACATATATTTACAGTATGCACTATGCTACATAATCTGATCCTATGGAAACAACTGCAGCAGGATCACCAAAGGGAAGGAATACACAGCCCCCAACCAGTGTCTAGGTCACCACAGCCAGAATCACAGGAGGACTCTGAGAAGGAACCCCCTGCTGATGTCACTGTAGGCAGATGTAGGCATGCTCAGTATGCCCTGACTTTGGCTAAGAGGCAACACATAGCACATTCACTGACAACCTAGGGACTGGCACCTAACTCCTACTTACATACGTGTATTAAATTTGATGCCAGGCAATCCACACAACATGTACCTATCCATGTATTGGTTGTGTACTGCTTGCATCAGACAGAGTCAGCCCTGAACTACAGTTCTGTAAACTGCTGCATTTGCAAGGTAAATTTCTAACCTACACAGTTTTTGTAAGTATTATTATGATGTGACATTGTATGCACAGATCTGCTACATTTATGCAAGTAAATATAGTGGGCTGTTTGGACAGAAGTAACATCCACACGGGACTAGCGACACCCATTCCATTATCATGTGTTCTTTAATATTCACTTGGCCTTTTGCATAGAATATACAGTACATCAGTCGACAGCGATGTTAGACAGTGGGGTTACAAGATATCTGGACTACTGTGTATCCCAGCAGAACATGCAGTATGTTTCCCCTACCCTCAGCACAGCAGTGTTCACTTATAACTGCTTTAACAGTAACTCATCAATGGTGTATCAGCAGTCCAGGCAGTCTCACGGCAGTAACATAGAAATTGATCATACATTATATGTTTTACTTAACGCAGGAATAACAATGTACATATGTATGCTGTCGATTGTGTGATGAATGGCCACTCTCTGTCAGGCAGCTTGTGTGGCTCAGTGGACTAGGGAAGTTAGCATGTGTGATGGCGTTGATAGTTCTAATATAGAAGTATCCACTTTTTTTGGATGTGAGGTATTATGTTGTTTTTTTGTTTTTTTACAGACTGTCAGTCTGTGTGTGGTGTAACATTATTAACCTCTGTCACATATTAATTATATCAGACAGCTGAAGAATGCGGTAGACAATTTGAACGAAGTGTACCACAGGGACAGATGTCATTGTCTGTAAAATATCAGTAAAAACCAAAAGAAAAATCTAGCAAGGCTAGATTTTCCACTGTGTGATTCCTTAAACCTCTTCTGTTAGAGGCAACATGGGATATATGTAAATGACCTTTTAAGGATATCAGGTGTTTCAACTATATGGCAATTCTGAATGTCTGTGATTTTTATTTATGGTAAAATTCAGACCGATAAAACCAAACCCCGCAAGTTGTGAACATGCATGTTTCAGCCTTGGGGTTGTCGTACCCAGCTGATATCCATAACCATTAGGGTGTCTGCAAAATATCCCAACAAACAAAATAAATCAGTGAGCAAAAAGATCACACAGAAAAAAAACATTCAATAAAAAAACAAAAGAAAAATCTAGCAAGGTTAGATTTTCCACTGTGTGATTCCTTAATCATATTGTATTAGAGGCAGCATGGAATGCATGCAAATGACCCTTTAAGGACATCAGGTGTTTCAGCTATATGGCAATTCTGAATGTCCATGACTTTTTTATTTTTAAGTCTATTTATGGCCAAATTCAGGCCAATAAAACCAAACCCCACTAGCTGTGGACATGCATGTTTCAGCTTTGTTACAGCATCATCAGCACAGCTTAAGTGCAATATCTGGCTAAGCTTTAGAAACACAGGTTTGTCATACCCAGCTGATATCCTTAACCATTTGGGTGTCTGCCAAATATCCCAACCAACAAACTAAAACAACGAGTAAAAAGGTCGCAAAGGCCATAAAACTGAAACACCTGATGTCCTTAAAGGCAAACACTATTAAAAACTCCTGATGTCCACCATGGCAGTAAAACTTAATAGTAAAATCAAAACTTTAATAAAAAGAATATAACATAAAATAAGCAGTCCTCAGTCTTCCGATAAGCGCTTTCGGCAAATAAGCCTTCCTCAGATCGTATAAAAAGGACTGTTCAGCTTTTGTATTTATAAGGCATCACAGCCATTCCTCATTTAGTTCTCTGACACGCCCTTGTTGCAAACCAAAAGGAGGCCAGCTAGCAGAGAGTTATAATTTCATTCATTGTAATTAAAGGGGCAGTACTTCTCTTTACAATAGGATTGTATATGAGAAAACTAACAGCTATGGATGTGAATACATTATATGAATGAAGCAACATTCAAGTAAACTTGTTAATCATATTCCTTCTATTCTTAAGTGCAGGTTTTAATGGCACAATAGTATTCAAGCCTGGTGATCTGTTTGCTCTTAAATTAATTATCCAGCATGTTTCCCTTAGTTCTGTGCGATTATGAACATCACCTCCTCTTGTGGTCTGACAGACTGCCTCTATGGCCTTAAATACAAAGTAATGAGAAGGATACTGTGCTACGTGGGCTGCTAAGGCATTATTGGGATCTTTCTGTTTGATGTCCCTCAAATGTCTGAGGATACGTTCCTTAAGACGCTGATCTGTTTTGCCAACATAGAAAGCACTACATAGGCAGCAAGTTGCTAAGTATATGATGTGGGAACTAGTACAATCAGCATAGACATTAAAATTGTACTGTTGCCTGGAGTATGGATGTACAAAAACATTGGAGCTGTCAATGGAGTTGCAAGCTTTGCATCTTAAGCACTTGAAAGTGTCCTTTCTATTAGAATTGGGCCTATTTCTTTCAAATCCATCTTTGTTGCAAATGAGACTTTTCAAATTCTTCTTATTCTTGTATAGGAATCTGGGCTGTTCACCTACAATGTCTCTTATTTTGTCATCAGTTGTCAATACCGGTCAAAACTTCCTAATAACTTCACATACTTGCTTATTGTCAGCAGTGTATGTTAACAAACATTTAAGTTGCTGTGACTGAGTTTTAAGATCCAGGCTCTCATGATGACTCGATGTGGGTTCAGAGAAGTAGGGACGTCCCTTTCCTCCCCTTAATTCCTGTGGATCATGCTTCAATCTTAGATTCTTTCTTTTATAGGATCTTTTACTTAAATGTGTCTCAATATTTCTCTGTTCTACTACAAAGTCGTCATTCTCAGTACATAATCTTGAGGCTCTTAAGATCTGATTCTCAAAGATGTTATTAAAAATATGTCACGGGTGTATACTCCCCCTCTGCAGATAATGATTTCTCCAGGTTTCTTTTTTATGAATTCCTGTACTGATACCTCTATCAGGATGCAGATGAATCTTTACATCCAGAAATTCTATGGTCTCCGAAGAATGTTTAACCACAAACTCTAGAAAATCAGTGCTCTCGTTGATAAAGTTGACAAAAAGGTCCAATTGTATAGAGCTGCCTCTCCAAAGGATAAAGACATCATCCACAAAACGGCCGTAGTACACTAGATATTGTTTCCAAGTGTTGAGTATCAGTTCATTATGTTCCCACTCAGCCAGAACCAAATTAGAGTAACTGTTTACACATGGAGTGCCCATAGCCACACCCTATGTCTGCAAATAGAAAGAATCCCCATACATAAAGATGTTATTTTCCAATACAAGTTCCAGCAAGGAACATATTGGTTCTACTTCCATGCTGTTCCTTGCTAGGAAAGATCTTATTGCATGTAGACCATAGTCATTCGGAATCACCGTAAACAAACTCTTGATGTCCATTGTCACTAGTAACAAATCTTCATATTTCTTGAGGTCCTTAGTAACTAAAAAAAGTTTTTCCAGAAAATCTCCTGAGTCCTTCAATACAGTTCCTGCTAGTGGCAGGGCCTTCTTTAATTCATTCTACACGTACATGGAAACAGGTTCAGTTACCCACCCCATACCAGAAACTATGGGACGTAGTGGTGGGTCAACTGGCTCCTTATGAATTTTGGGGAGTCTGCTGATATATGGAAACATAGGTTTAGGGCAATCAAAGAACTCATATAGTTCTTGTGAGATATTTGCCTCTATCAATAGATCATATAGATGGCTACGAAAACGATCTACCTTAGTCGTAGCTTCACTGCAACTTAATCTCTTATACGTTCTTTCATCTTCCAGCATAGAGAGCATTTTATGCCTGTACTATACGGCTTCCATCACTATTATACATCCTCCCTTATCAGCAGGCTTGATGACCAAGCTGTTTGTCTCCTTTAGCTGCTTCAGCATTTCATTCTCATTAGTAGTTAAATTGAAGAAACGCCCTTGTCCTTTGGTTGTATTACCCCTTAGTTTGAAGATTTCATCTTCACATAATCTCAAGAACATCTCCACTGGTGGAGGATTAGGGGGAACAAAACTACTCAATTTTGTATAAGGTAGCCGTCTACTGTCATTAGCTTGTCCAAAAATACATTTTAATGCAAGGTTCCTGCAAAACATTCTGATATCCAGCACAAATTCATTAATATCAGACGGTAAGGCTGGAATAAAACTCAGGCCCTTGTCTAACAAGGAAATCATATCAGGGCTTAAACTTCTATTAGA
>NC_056745.1:100589768-100652268 GCF_019279795.1 Protopterus annectens | reverse complement strand
TTGTAGGATATTGACATACTCACAGATTCTATGACCGTTCACAGTTTGCAGGCATCAGCCAGCATTGTCAGCCACAGGCATTCAGTTTTTGCTTGTACCTTGGTTAAATGGATTCCAAGTAGTAGAGGACCCAGGACTGAGCCCTGTTGAACACTGCTGGTTACAGATCAGCTATTTGAGGTGGCTTCCCCTATTTTGAGTATGTGTTCCATCAGTGAGCCACTTAGTGACCCCTATAATGATATTTCCATTGTCTAATTGGGTGATTTTGTCAATGATGCCTGAGTGGGGGATACAGTCACACAGCTTAGCTAAGTCCTGGGGTTCATAGTTTAGTACTAAGCTTACTGCCCTTGCAAGCCATTTTAAGCCTAGCCAATTATCCTTTGTGAGACTCAAACCCTGCACCTTGTGTTTGTAAGGCAAACGTCTTAGCCATTAAGCCACCCCTCCTGATGTTCCCTCATCCATGTCATTGGTGACTGCCTCAGACATGTCCACCAGGTTTAACAGCTGTAATCTTTCTTTCAGAAATCCAAACTGTGTACAATCTACAGTTTGTAGATTACATATATCTTTGCTGATCAGCTCCATGATGATTTTCCCCACAGGCTTACAGATATGGCTACTCAAGCAAATAGGTCTATAATTGCGATGGTCAGTGGATGCACCACCTCTGCACAAGGGGATAATAATTGCCATTTTCCAGTCAGCTGGGATGCAGCCAATAGTTACTGTATGATTGCAAGAAGTTACCAATGGTGTTAGTAATCCTTGTTCAATCCCCATGTAGGACGCAGCCTGGGATTTTAGCATGTCCAATAGATGCTGTGTATCCTCCATAGAGAGGCCAGTTACGATCTGCTCTGTAGATGTAGAAGATATGTGGTGGGGACAGAGGAGTGAAGTTGATGTATAACCTGTGGGCCAACAGGTTATCTGTCAGTGCAGACCTGTTATATGTGGTATCATTAAGTACAAGTTCAACAACAATCTGGGCTTTTCCTCTGAGGTTACACATGTAAATATACTGTGCATTGTGGTTGTCCTTTGTGGGGGAGCCCTGTTGAACACTGATGGTTACAGATCGGCTATTTGAGGTGGATTCCCCTATTTTGAGTATGTGTTCCATCAGTGAGCCACTTAGTGACCCCTGTAATGATATTACCATTGATGTCTAATTGGGTGATTTTGTCAATGATGCCTGAGTGGGGGATGCAGTCACACAGCTTAGCTAAGTCCAGGGATTCATAGGTTCATAGTTTAGTACTAAGCTAACTGCCCTTGCGAGCCATTTTAAGCCTAGCCAATTATCCTTTGTGAGACTCAAACCCTGCACCTTGTGTTTGTAAGGCAAACGCCTTAGCCATTAAGCCACCCTCCTGATGTTTCCTCATCCATGTCATTGATGACTGCCTCAGACATGTCCACCAGGTTTAACAGCTGTAATCTTTCTTTCAGAAATCCAAACTGTGTTCAATCAACTCTTTGTAGAGTACATATATCTTTGCTGATCAGCTCCATGATGATTTCCGCATGGGCTTACAGATATGGCTACTCAAGCAAATAGGTCTATAATTGCGATGGTCAGTGGATGCACCACCTCTGCACAAGGGGATAACAATTGCCATTTTCCTGTCAGCTGGGATGCAGCCAGTAGTTACAGTATGATTGCAAGGAGTTACCAATGGTGTTAGTAATCCTTGTTCAATCCCCATGCAGGACGCATCCTGGGATTTTAGCATGTCCAATAGATGCTGTGTATCCTCCATAGAGAGGCCAGTTACAATCTGCTCTGTAGATGTAGAAGGTATGTGGTGGGGACAGAGGAGTGAAGTTGACGTATAACCTGTGGGCCAACAAGTTAGCTGTCAGTACAAACCTGTTATATGTGGTATCATTAAGTACAAGTTCAACAACAATCTGGGCTGAGGTTACACATGTAAATGTACTCTGCATTGTGGTTATCCTTTGTGGGGGAGGCTAATTTTCTCACATACTGTTTCTGCACGACTTCACAACAACACTATGTGCTTGTTTTAGGTGAGGAGGGTGTGCTTCCATTTGGGGGGGGGCACCCTCACTTAAACTGTCATACAGCAATGTCCACCTCTTATTGTCCAGCCTGCCAGTGGCAGTTGTCCACCAGGTAGGTTTGCTGTGCTACGAGATGCTTGTTTTCATCCTGTCAGGTACAGTCGAGTATATGCAGTTCTATTCTTGCTTGCATAAAGTATTGGTGTAGAGCTCTGCATACTTGGCTGTCCCATCTGAGAGGGGAGATGCAGTCAAGCTATGTAAACCATCCCATAGGAGGTAATAAATTACTTTGTTGATGTTTATTATTGTATTTTCTGCAGGGGGGGGTGTAGGTGTGAAACGTTTGTTTTAATGAGACTGATCTGTGGTCAGATCTCACCAGGGAGGACCTCACAGTGAAGGGGCTGCATTGGTCACCCATATTGGTAAACACCTGATCCACTACATTGGCCCCTCTTGTGGGAATGTCACACCACTGGTCCAGGGCATTATAGTTAAGGACGTGGACTAAACTGAGCAAGTGAGCTCCAGCACGACTAACCAACACAGTTGGTGATTCCTTAATGTCATCCCAAACTATAGTGTACTGATGTATCTTGATTGACACAAGTGCATTCAAATAAACACAACAGGTGACTGGATTCACGGAGCTGCTCCTGTAGCTGGCAATGGCTTGATTAGGTGCCCTTCCAGCCATGAACAGCACCTGTAGTGTCTCTGGGAAATTACACTGTTTCACCAATCTGCATGTGTTTCTATCCTTAATGAATATGTACACACCACCTGCATTACCTTGCACACTGTCAGTTTGAGGTCTGCACATGTGGAAGGATGTGTAGTCTGTTATGGCTGTGGTCCAGTACACAGCCTTGACCCAGGTGCCTGTGACTGCACAAATGTCTGCTATTCCAAGATGGGGACACATTCCACAGAATGGGGTTTGGTATTGGCATTCCTAATGAGTAGCATCATAACAGTGATGTTGTATGAAGATGACGTTCGCAGTGGAGGAAGGTTTTCCCTCCAGACAATGCTTATAAGATGCATTGTGGGGGTGTCAGCAGCCTTGGCCAGTACTCAACATCCCAAGTGTGACAGATGAAGACCATCTCTGGCAGAGCATTGAGGTGTGTTGAGCAAGTCATCCCAGGCAGACATGTAGTGAGTCCCCTTACAGTGACACTACATGCTAAGGCAATTATTGATGTCCATCATTTTCCATGTGTATTGAGCCATCATCCTACAGGAGGATCAAATGAACCTGAAAGCTATGGGCATACCCACGAGAAACAGAGTGTCTAACTCAGTCATGCTTCTGCATACAGTCCGGTGACGTATGTCTCGAGTTCCTGCAGGAACTACGATGTCATCATTATGTTACCTGATATTCAATGACTTGCGTCAATGTGTGGTATGGCATACAGTGTCAACCCACAGACAGCTAACTGTGAACTTTCCCATATGTAACCTGGTGACACGGGCATCAGTGTGTCTCATGCTGTAATCACCTATGAATAATAGGTATGATTTTGTGGTTTGTGTCAAGTATTGGATCAGTGAGGCAGTGGTGCATGAGCTATTATGTGTACTGTGGTCTCCAGAGTTATGATTATGTGTACTGAGCTTGCATATGGTTTTCTGAGGTGTCTGTTTTTTTGGGAATGTGTCTGGTAAGGAGCTCCATACATGAAGATGTGTATGCTGTGGGTGTGGGTGGAGCAGGAGGTGAGCTTTGCATGATGACATAATGCTCATTGCCATATGTACCAAATGGTGTGTGAGACACCATGGAATCAAGGTTTGTAATACAGTCACATCTCTCACATTTTGTGTTTGTGGGGCATAGGAGTTGGGACACTTTTTACATCTCATTAGCAGTCTTTGATAATGCCATTAGCAATATAGCCATGTTTGTGTGTACTTCACAGCAGGCCATCATTAGGCTGTGTCATGACAGATGGTGAAATGTAACATGTTGCCACCTTTATGTAGGTCCCTTAAGGTAACACAGCACCTGACAATGTGCTATAACATGGTTGTGTGATTACATTGCTTGGACAGGCATGTGGCCCTTGGATTAACCATAATCCTGTTATTAGGCTTGGTCACAATACCATACCTACAAATGTGACACTATGCAAGGCCAGCAAAGTTAGGGTCATGCTGCTACACCCTTGGGGTTAACAGCCTGAAATACAGTGTTTGTGGGCACTCCCTGCAATGAAGATCTGGATGTCCATGCATGCACAGAGAATTTGTTCAACTTTGCAGACATGACTTTGGACTTGCAAAGTCTACAGTGCCTATCAAGCAAACGGAAAGCAAACTGGATGTTGTGTGACATGATGTGGGAACACAAACATGTGTTCTGGGTTGATAACTGTAATGTGTGACATACCTAGGACATGTGGCAGGTGGACACACTTTGGCCAAAGGTGGCCACTCCTGTGCAGTAGGCCTCAGAGCCATGTCATTCAGATCTCCACTATTAAGCTGCTAAAGGGCAGGATGCATGAATTGTGGTTAAATTGTCACATAACATGGATCACCGCCAATGGGGTGCTTGTTTGAGCAACCTTGGACATCTATGTTACTGGACATTGCACATTATATTGTGACACTGCAGCTGTGCTGCTAATCACCATCTGGTCAGTACCCTAGTGAAAGGGTGTATGTTACATTTTCGAACTGTAAAAAGTTCAAACGTCATATGGTTGACACCATATGATTGAACTTTTAAAAGTTTGAATGTTTCAACAGAAATCTCCATACAGTGCAGAATGGGAAGATTTCCCTTTCCTGCACTGTAGTGCGATCTCAGAGTTGGTATATTTAAAGAGTGGGGGGTGTGGGGCAGTGCAGAGTGGCTTGCCCCCTGCTTAAAATGGTCAGGTAGGTGTTTTTCTGTTAATTTTTTTTTTTAGCTTTTCGAACTTTTAAAAGTTTAATCATATGGCTTCGACCATATGGCGTTCAAACTTTTAAAAATTCGATACCGTAATATGCACCCTAGTGAAATACCACCAACCCTGCAGTAGAAGGCATAATACATGCAAAAGTCAACTGATTGCTCAGGTTGCTAATCAAGGCATCTACCTGGAAAAGGGTATGTGAAGCCTACAGAACCTTGCATGGCATGGGACAACTATGTGGATGAATTAACGGGCTGTGTCCTGCTTCTCTTCTTGAGCTTCATAGTAACTTTTGTTTCTGCTGAGAGAAAAAGTATTGGAGCATGGTATCCCAAAATAGAGTGGTTGTGGTGAAAACAGAATTAGTAGTAGCCAGGCACCAGCAATTCAGGGGACTCTCCTGCTTTCTGCATTCTTTACAAGGAAATTGTGTCCTTTCAGTACACACTGCTTGAGTAATGTCCAACTGCAGAATACCTGTATAAAACCTCCTGCCTTACCTTCACAGGTTGTATGCATTACCTTTCCCTCCATTGTTTGTGCTCTGTACAGACACAGACACCACGGATGACTATTTTCTTGGAGAACATGATGTAAGTACCTGCAGTACTTAGTTGCACAGAGGACAACTAGCATGCAGTGCCAAGCACTGTCCCCAGATCTCTCAGTCATTTGATATTTAAAGCCATGACATGAGTTTTCATGGAAATGATCAGTAAAAATGCCATACACATACAGACACTGGACCAAGCACAGTTTGTTTTGATCAAGGGGTGATCATGCCTACCCTAACCTGTGGACCTCAATGAGTGTTAAACTATGCAGTAGATGAGGGGAATATGACTCACTCCACCTACCATGGCCTGACAAGGCATTTGAGAATATTAGGCCATCAGGCATTGCTGAAAAACTGCATAGGTTATTTACAAAGTAGTAGTTCAACAGGTGGATAGACAAGTGTTTGATAGTCATTATCCAGGAAGATAGCATTTTGTAGCCCACCGCTACAATGAGGCCAGTCACCAGTGGACTTCCCTCAAAATCATTCATGGAGTGCTCCTTTTAGCCATTCCCTTCTGTGCAGCCACGGTTCTGTCAGTGACCTCTGACTGACTTCATTTGCAGATGTATGCAAATTAGGAGATGACACTGAATCCCACACATAACCAACAGTTTAAGATGGGCTGAGACACACATTCAGTTGTTGTCAGAGCCACTGATAAATAGTAAATTCCAAGGAATGCACAATGTTCTCCTTTTGGAAGTCATCAACCCTGGAAAATATAGTATTGTCTGCACACCGCACACAGTTGAGACATTACTCAGGGATTTATGGACACAGAGAGTGATCTAGCTTTGACTTTCAGTGGTCATTATGATGTGGGGCTTCTGTCAGTTTTCTACAATCTATAGAGAAAGGAATGGCATGTAAATCCCACACTGTCATTGTTGTATTGGGTTTGGCAGTCATCACACCTGTCATTGAGTGCAATGGCACCTTTGCTATGTCACTACACAGGCATGTCTGACAATGGTAATTGCCGCAGAGATTCCATGGTAAACCAGTACATAGTGTAGATAACATGTCCTATGCAGACCATGTCAAGGCAGTGAATGTGTAGTCTGTCTCCTACATGCTTTGGAGGGGAAGTGTATGGCTGCCATAAAGGGAGGAGTGAGATCCTGCTGTGTACTTCCTGCATATCCAGGACAGGATACCTGTTCTACATACCTTTACCTTCATGTGGTATAAATAGTACATACTGGAGATTCAGGTATGTAACCCAGACATTACACCCTATATGTAACAGCTCCCCATGAATGTGAAGCACACTTTCACTGTAATGCACATGATGTGCAAGTTACAGAATGGGATGTGGAACAACAGAATTATAAATGGTGTAGAACAAATGTCTGTAATGGACACAGGAATACTGTAGATGGTTAATTTCCATCACTGCAGCTTGTAGATGTGTTAGTGCCCAAAACCATGCTGACACTTATCAAGGGTATCAGACCTTTTCAGAGATTAGGGATGCATAAGCAAGCTGAATTAAGCCATTGTTGTTGTTAGCTTATTATACACATATGAACATATGGAGCCATGCACCTATAGTGCTGTACCTTTTTGAAGACTTTTTTCTTCTGTGCTGATATTCCATCCCATGCTGTGATGTTTATGGGTTTATTGTCGCTGTGTATCCATAGGTGTCTCACATAGAATCCTGAAACTGAAACTTAAATTGGTCCATGAGACACCTTTCATTGTGTTACTATATGGCCATTATGACATCATATAATGTAAGGTACACAAAATGATGTGGTTTACTCATTACATATGTCAGCATACAGTATCTGTCAGTGAGCAGTACAAGTGGCATGGCAAAGACAACAGTGAATTACACAAATACATAGTAATTTATATAGTCACCCTGTGCATCAGACACATAGCTCCATTTCCCTGCAGCGATGACAAGGATGACAGGGATGTGGCATAGGTATCATCACTTGCACAGGGTGTTGTATGGAGGTGCAGGAGGCCTAGGCTGACCAAATAGGTTGAAAGTATGTGTGTGAGTCAGGAAGGGAAGCAGGCAAGATGGGGTGTGTGTGTGTGTGTGTGTGTGTGTGTGTGTGTGTGTGTGTGTGTGTGCGCGCACGTGCATGCGTGTGTGTGTGTGTGTGTGTGTGTGTGTGTGTGTGTGTGTGTGTGTGTGTGTGTGTGTGTGTGTAGGTGATCTGATTGTGAAAGTTGTGTGTGAGTGTGTGCATGAACACAGTAAAGCACAGTGGTAGCCCGACGTGTCTGTATGTTGGACAGCTTTGAACCCTGCATGGTAGAGCTGACAGTTCACTGTCTCCACCCCCAAACACGGGAACTGGCTCTGCCAGGAGTCACACTGGTACTTCCATGCCCAAGGTCAGAAGCCGTGCTAGTACCTGAAGGGTGACTGCTGTCTACTGGGACCATGTTCTCCACAGGAATGCCCAGGACCATGAACCCATGGCCTGCCATGAATTGGTTTGGACAGCACACTCCCCTCTGGATCACTGGATGTACTGCCACTAAGGGAGCATGATTGTGCACAGCCACATGGACTCTCAGCGGATGTAGTTGCTGACCTACATCCATGAGTCTGATGCTCAACTCCAACCAGACGTTCCATCACAGACAATGTATGATCCAAAGACAGATATTTTGCGATCTGTCTCAGACCAACGTCTTTCCACTGCATCAGTGAACCAATCCAGGGTATCAACAATGTGATGGAGGCAGTCACGAATGTCAGACTGTGCTGCATCCATAACCCTGAGCATTTGTCTGGAGTTCCTTTTGGAACATGCCTGGACATCCATGTGGCCCAAAACATATGGCAAGTGACCTGTGATGAAACACCTGCAACAGGTGGTGGAAGGACAGCAGGCCTCCTGTGATCACTCTTATCAATCCACCTGTGTGGAACTTTGCCAGCTGTATGGCTATGGTCAGTATTGACATTCACTCCAGCCATAGTTTCCACATGTTTCTGTTCAATGTCCCCACCTTCTGACTGTCCAATATCTGTGGCCTCTGGGGACTGGATATGCATAGGCATACTGGCTGTGTATGGTGATAATGAGGGCAGAAGAGGGATGTAAACCTCTGGGACAGATTCATCCCCTGCAACCCCCACCTTTGCCTCACTTCGGCCACCATCATCATCAGAGTCTGAAGAGAAACTGACATCAGATTGTGAAGGGGACAGAGACCAGCATCCCTGGTCACCTGTGATAAAAAGGGAAAAGCAGTGCATTAATACCTGCACTGTTATGTTCTGCAGTACTATTTTTCAATGTATGTTAAGCTGTATACACTGTTGTCACTATTACAGACCTGTTTAACCCCCATCCTCATATAGTAGGACACAAGGACATTATTTTTCAACAAACTTCTATAATTGCTTGTAAATAAAAGCTCTTTAAACAACAATCTCATCAGCAACAATGAGATACACTGTTGACATTTGTCAAAACTCTGCACATTTGACACATATGGCAATCTGTAATGCCCTGAAAATACTGTCACATCTATCAGTGTGATCACACCTACAAGGCATAGGTATGACTCTAAAGTATGTACAGTTAGAAAATATCTGTGCACTTGGCCAGCAGGCCTGGGATGAAACTTCAGGGAATACATTGCATTAAATCTACGTCTGTAACAAAACAGTGTTATGCCTACCAGGATCAGGACCATGGCCTTGTACGATTCCTGATGGACCTATAAAAAGTTGTGGGAGAGGTAATATAAACACCACTGCATGTTGCACTATAACAAGGTAGTATGTTCATATATCTCACATTTACATTAGCTACTATGTTAATTGTTATGTTGGTCAAAATCTGAGTACGAGATTCAAACTGCAGTTAACCACCCCCCAAAAAACAAGCACCTGACACCCATGTAGTACTATGTACACCATGACACACTGAATGCTGCAGTATTCCAATGCTGATCAAACTAAACCTACCTGGACACTCCTCTGACATGGAAACTGTGGCACCCATATCGACAATATATGATGTGATGGATACCTGGGCGACATCTTGTGTTCCTAGGTTTGCCAGGAATTCCTCAGTGGCTGAGAGTGATTGTCCCACTGCACACCCTCCACTGGTGACGCCATGATCCCTGACCGCAGCTGCTGCTCTTCTGCATGTGGTATTTATCATGTCAGTCGCACGGTGTCGAACCTGCTCATATGTCCTGCTTTGGTGACGGACAGCATTAACATCACAGACCAGGCCAGCCCACAGTGCTGCCCGGTGTTCCTTGTTTTGCCTCCCCCTGGACAGTAGGATTTCATGGTGTTGATGGAGACCTTCCAGGATTATATAATTCTCGGCATCCATAAAAGGGCTCCGGCATCTTGCATACATTTTTCCTGAAAGACAAAATGGGAACACATGTCAGGATCACATATGTGGGAGTACTCTATGTAGAGATACAACAATAACAGAATGTCTGGCAGTATTCACTGTTTGATCACACATCTCATATTCCATAGTGTGAAAGCATACTAAGGGTGTGGATGCAACTAGGATACTACCAATAGTCAGCTATTCCTGTTTGTGCCATGATGGATACTGCTGTAGGATCACATACCCGACACAGGAGTGCAATGTAGTGTGGCCCGTAGGGGTAACCCCCCCTGATAATATGTCAAAACAACAGTACCAAACAAATAGCAGTGTGATATTACAGCCACTATAAAGGGATATTCCCAGGAGACCAGTGTGCCACATTGACCACAAACATTCCACCCTTGATGTACTGTACTTCTTCTATAGGTGTAAAAAATCTGGAGATCAATGAGATGTCATTATTACAGTTCTAAGAAAGGCTTAATGGTGTAATCCCCATTCCCCCTAAGTATATTCACACTTATGCATCATGTTGTAAACAAAAGGGTTACATACCTGATGGAGTACAATACTCCTCCATTGATACAGGCAGATATATACCGGTTGTGACAATGCATTTACTGTGCGAATAAACTGTCATACACAATGACTGCCCTAGCTAGCTGCTTGCCTTTTTAACATGGTTGTCATTACCAGGTGATTGGCTCGTAACCAATGTGGCTTATGAAATGCTAATTGCAGCCCCACAGCTGATTTGCAGTATAATTGACCAATGACATGCAACCACTGAATAAGATATAAGGCCTCCATGTAAATTAGAACCCCCTCCTCATATGGTGTGCTGGAAATTACTGGGGTAAAGATACTATGTCATCACAGAGAGTATGTCTGTAGCAGCTACTTTTTACTTACAGATGTGAGTGCTACAGGCTGAAGCTGATCATGTAGGCAATAGGCATAGGCAGAAAGTGTGAACACTTTGGAGGACAGCAACCTGTACGAAATGTGTAGGAGCTATGGCAGCCTTGTTGTAGAGATGGAGACAGATTGAGGGTACCCATTCCACTGCAAATCAAATCATGTGTTTAAGGTAAGCATGTTAGCCAACAGTAGCGGTACCACAATCAAAGGCAAAATGGTTGGTGTGTCGTAGAAAAAGGTAAGGGAGTGGATTAACCATTACGTCATGCAGTTGGACAGGTGCCAAGTCATGTGGGCTGCAGTGTCACATTACTGGTCACACATATTACACACTTGAAAATCCTATAGGAATTCAGGCTAATGCATGACGTGACATTCTCTGCACATTCTAGTGCTGTACTAGGAGTAGTTAAGAGTGGTCCTAACTGTAGGCCTTTGTGTTCTACTACTTAGATGCAGACATTCCTTCTCTATTGCTTTGGGTGGATAAATAGGTGATAAGACAGACATACACATGACAATTTATAATGTTGATGTCCACATACATGTATTTTCATTGGTATAGAATAGGTGCAGCTGTAGTTAAACCCAGGACCATGTGTACCAAGATGTATCATTTGCAATGCATTTTGCAGACTGAGCTATGGTGTCACTAAGATAATGTATATTTTTGCATGTTGATGATATCATTCCATAGTTATTTTGCTGTTACAGACTGCACTTACATACATACTTCTCATCTGTATAGATTTTTACAGAATGTCCAGATTTTGCCCTCATATTTTCTGCCTGTTTTTCATTAAATTGTAGTTTTCTGGCAAATTAGTGTTAAACATTAAAGACGGAAGTCAGAAAATAATGACAGACATTTGAGTTTCAGACCTCATATACTTCAGAACATTCATGCTAAGTCAATACCTGTAAGTCTATCTTTCTAAGTTTGTAAGAGTAATACTTAAAAATTGTCTCTATTTTGCTCCTTTGTCCCAGTTTTATTTATGGATTTGTCCAGATTGTATGGCTTTAGAATGCTGTAGTTTTCTAATAGACTCCCATTTAAGATCCTATTTTTACATTAATGTTTTAGCAAGTGTATTTTTACATGTTGTACATATAATTGCAGGGTTACCTGCTATTACATACCTTACTTGTATTTATTGTTGTGTGCATGGCTTTATAGTGATTTATTTCCCTAGTAGAGTACTAATTACAGTAATATTTTTCTATATTTCTTTTAGCTGGTATGCGAGGTATGACGCGATGCACAGCATTGCTTAAACATGCTTAACGGAAACTTGAGCATTACCATGTTTTCATTTAAACAGCTGTGTTATTTAGCAGCTGTTTGGCTTGGTGGGTTGAGCCACTGTTGTGCAGGTGCAATGGTCCTGGTTACGAAATAAGGTACAGGTGTACATTCTGAACATGATTAATATTTTTACAAAAGCATATATCAATGCAGTGGTATTTAGCGTAGCTAACCAATGTGGTGCTCCATGCCGCTTTACAGAAAAATCTTTAAAGAAAAGAAAAATGGGGTGATAGAACAGTGGTGAAAAGGGATGCAAACAGGGAGAAAAACTTAGTGAAAGGTGAGTAGGGATGTGCAGGATGGCTGTAGGAAAGAACCATAGCTATCCATTTCCTCATCAGCAACAACTGTGCACTGTTGCAGAATTTTTAGCTGAATTTAGACTGTCACCCCCAGAGAGGCATGACAATAACGTAACTACGTTTTCAAGCCAATTAGACCAAATTAAGTATGTCCAGTGGATATGTGTGTGAAGTGGAGAGCTATGTATGGGACAATATTATTTTGGGGGCAGGTGTCCATTTTTTTTAAGGTGAAAGTGGAATGTTGAGAAAGAGACATAGGTACGTTTGGGGGGAGGTAAGTTGGGAAGGTGAGGAAACATTTGCAGGCAGGACAGCAGACAAGGTTGGTGCATGACACAAGAGGGGGGTGAGCACCTTGGATGGGGAGGGTGTTGTGGAATTGCAGTCCCATGAGCATCCACACAGTAGCAGTGTGACTCAAGTCTTCACCCATGGGACTGTTAGTGCTCCTCCCTCACTGCCCCTGTAGTGGCACTGGTGGAGGCTGGTGTGCAGGATGAGGTTGCCCCACCAGGATGGTGAGCATGTCCTCCATCCAGCGCAGGCATGCACCAAACAAATCATACAACCACCCTGTGCTCCATAACTGGCATTTCTTGACGATGACAAAATCACCCCTCCACCTCCACTCCCAGAGGAGGGGCCAGCCCCAGCCTGTGAGGTGGAATTACCCAACGCTGCAGGTAGTGCAGGGGCAGCAGAGGAGGCACCACCAGGCTGCGACCCAGACATGTTAGGCCCCGGTGCCACGACCAGTAGAGGCAAGGTAGGTGGATCACCTGGAACTGGCCTACCTTGTTGCACTGTAGTAAATTAGATATAAACATAGGGTAAGATAAGTAATAACCAAATCAATGTTAGTATTAATATAATGGAAGATAATATTGATTAATCCAAATACATATTAAGGAATATTATCAGGAACACAACAATAAATAACATAACAGTAAGTATGTTAACAGCAAACCAGTATGATATAACCCATAAGGCCAACGTAACAGTTAGTTTAAAAGAACACATTAATATCAAACCATAATAATCACCCCCTATCCATGTGAAGCAGAGTTCCTCCCTAACCCAGTTCAAGGGCAACTTGGACAATTGAATGGGAAACCGGAAATTCATCCCTGGTTTGGCACCTATGTCTGTAATGCAAACAGGTAATCTGTAAATGGTTCATCTCTCAGGCCCATGCTTACACTTATCAAGTGTATCAGAACTTGTCAGAGATTTGGGATGCATGGCTAGGCTTAAAAAAGGCCCTTGTGGTCATTAGCCTAGTAAACATCTAAGAACCTGTGAACCTATAACAAATAACAGTAATAAATTAATAAATTTCATAATAATAAATTAGAGAAGATAAGGGGAGGGTGAGAGAGAAAAGCATACCATTAGTGACCTCACAGTTGATGTTACTACACAGACTAATAATACATACTTCTACAAGTGTGCAGTGTCACTTGTGTGTACAGTGACCCCAATTCTTGTATAGATGATGTTACATGTACATAGCTCTCAATTAGCATTGGGCAGTATGGGCCAAGCACTAACAAATGTAGGTACACAACTACAGGGAACTGTTTTACATGGTGTGCTCATACATTGCTACCAATGTGTTCTGTAAACAGATTTGCCAGTACATTGCATTCCAAGTAATGTCATTTATCTGCTAATCAAGGACAAGACATATGGGGCAATGTTAAGTTGTCTATCTCGCCTTCATTCTTGCTGGATGGGTTCGGAGCCGACCTCGGCTCCGACTCGGCCACTCTAAAAGCTCGAGAGTTGGTTCCACCGGCTCGAGGCTCCCCTTATATCCCACAATGCTAGGCGTGAGTTACCTCAGATCTCGTTTGCCGCTACAGCGATCGAGGTGTTTGGTTTCTACCGGCTTCTAGGTGAGTTATTGTAGAGTAAATTTTAGTCTACTTAAACCCCTTTAATTTAATTCATAATATTTATTTCCCTTAGCTTAGTGGATTTAGTCCCTTTTTTTCTTCTATTATCCCCTTTTTCCACAAAGAACTTATAAGTTCTTCCCTCGGGCCTTCGAGCCTTTCCATCCCCTTAGTGGTGTGTGTGTGATTTTGTCAGGAATCTAAAACTTGTGATAGTAAGTTTTAATTTTTGAGTTAAACTTGTATAAGGTGTAATCAGTGTGTTTGACTGTGTGTGTGGTTACACTTTCTTGATAATGTCTAAGGACTCAAAGGTCTCAGGCTTCAAGAAGTGTGACTCGTGCTGTCAGAAAATGTCTCTGACAGACGGTCACACTTCTTGTGTATACTGCCTGGGACCTTTACACCTGCAGGACTCTTGTGCTGTATGCCATGGCTTCAGCCCCAGAGTCCTGCAGGAAAGAAAAAATAAACTTATTTTGAGAGGTTTACTTAAGCCTGAGGGTTCCCTTACTGTTACTTCGGGCAAACCCTCCAAGGCTTCTAAGTCCTCGGCTCCAGCTTCTGAGCCGAGGCCTAAGGCTTCAAAACCTCCGTCTACATCGGCTCCGGCTGGAGCCGATGAGTCTCAGACTGCAGCTTCTGTGGTTTCCTCGGCTCCGGCTGGAGCCGAGGTATTGGAAATTCCTGTGTCGGTTCCGACTAGACCTTCGGAGCCGACATCTAGAAAGAGGTCCAGGTCACCGTCCCTTGGCTCCGTTCATTCGGCTCCAGCATCTCCCTTGCTGTCTGAACAGAGCCATAGATCTCACTCCTCTAGGTCATCGAGGCTTTCGGACCATGACCTTCAGAGGGTAGTGAGTCGACTTCTTAAGTTCGAGGCACTGGCCCAAATGCTTCAGAGCCCGACTCATCAGTCGATGCCTGACCCTGTCCCTCATTATGTTCCTCCTCCGACTCCTTTGAGCTTGGAGCCGGGGCGTTTCGGAACCGAGACTGTGGTAGCTTCGGAGCCGATACAAATGTCTTCGGCTCCGATTTCTTCCTTAGAAGAATCTCGGCGCCGGACTTCCCTCGTCGGCTCCAAGGGGGTGAGTGGCATCGGACCCTTGTCCGACCCCGCTCTCCCTCTCGGTGCTTCGGCGCTGGTGAGTTCGGCTCCGACATCGGCCTCGGAGCCATCACTGTCGGTGCCGAGGGAGGTTTTCAGCTTTTCGGAGCGGGGACCTCTGGCTCTGCCTGACAGGGGTGCGTTCGAGGTCATGCGGAGTGTGTTGGAACCTGGTTCAACTCCACAGTCGGCTCCGTCCGCCCCTCCCTCTTCGGTACCTCAGGTCAAGTCGACTCACTCCCTCATCCCAGACCGCAGAGAGCCAGCTCCTCAGGAATCCCCTGTGGGGATCTCATCCTCTTCCGAGGCCTCTCCTGAATTGGCAGAAGAGCCCCCTCGGAAGAGAAAGTGTAAGAGGAAACACATAGACTCACCTGAGTCCGTCACCTCTGACACAGATTTAGAGGATTCGAGGGTTCCCCGTTCCCCTTCTGAAGATGTCTCATTTGCAGACATTCTAGAAATCCTCAAACAGAGGGGAAATTGGCCAGCCCTCAGCCCTTCGTAGGATGAATCTGTGTACCTTGAGGCGTTTGGCTCTCGCCCTTCCACCTCCTGGGTGTCTCCCCCCTTTGACCCCCTCATGCAGGTGGTAGCAAAAAAGGCATGGACGGCTCCTGACTCAGTGGACCCCACTCCCAGGAAACCCTCAAAATTTATCACGGCACCAGCGGATAAACAATTTCTGACCAAGGGAGTTTCTGTGGATGCTATGGTGGTTGCTGCTGCCACTAAGAAGGAACTAGCTGATCCTTCAGTGCCTGTCCATCCACCTAACAAGGAATCTAGGTCTATGGACAGGTATGGGAAGTGGATGTTTTCATCAGCGACCTTTGCAATGCGTTCGCTGAACTACCTATGCCATTTTACTCGTCTTCAAAGAGACTTGATCAAAGAAGCGAGTGACATGTTGAAGGATCCTACAGCTGCGGGTTTTCAGGACAAGATGAACACTCAGCTGGCTACCCTGAACTCCATAGCTAACTCCTCCATGCGCCTCCTTTCGTATGCGGCTCATGGAGCGAGCAGGGCCGCAGGGACAGGTGTAGCCTTACGCAGGCATGCCTGGATGCGGCTATGCAACTTTGCAGACCCCTTTAAAACGTCTTTCACTAATTCCCCGTTTGATGGATCATCTCTTTTTGGTCCTCAAGTGAAAGAAACCTTGACTAGGTGCGAGACGGATGGCAAGACTCTTTCTGCTGTCGGAGTCCGTTTTTCTACTCCTTCTAGGCCTTACCCCAAAGGCCAGAAAAGTGGGAAAATGTGGTTCCGCAAACAATCTCAAGGGGCTTCGCCTGACGCACAAAGTCGGTTCCCCGCCAGAGGCAGAGGGGGGAACAACAATGGTAGACGTCACCCTAGAGGCAGGGGGGGTCTGCAGAACCAGGGCAATCGAGAAACTTTCTCCGATAAGCCTTTTCAGCATCCCTGAGGTGTTGCCCGACTGTCCACCTTCGGAGGCAGTCGGGGGAAGATTGTCACTGTACCCAGAAGCCTGGCTATCCCTAACTCGAGACAAGTGGGTACAGTCCATCATTTTCGAAGGCTATTCCATTCCCTTCGTTTGCATTCAAACCGATCAAAAAAATCCCTTCCAGATGTTCCACCTGCTCAAAGGGATCTTGCAGCTTTGGAAGTTTCAAAGCTGCTTGCAAAAAGAGCAATTCAGCCAGTTCCAGCAGACCAGCAAGGATCCGGAATCTACTCCAGGTTCTTTTTAGTTCCAAAAAAAACAGGGGACTGGAGACCAATTTTGGATCTCAGTATCTTGAACAAGTCAGTCAAGAAAACACGATTTCGGATGGTCACGCTACAGTCCATCCTTCCCCTATTGGGAAGAAAAAAACTGGATGTGCTCTATAGACCTTCAGGATGCGTACTATCATATAAAAATGAACAGACGCTCCAGAAGATTTCTCCGCTTCAGGCTGGGAACCAGTCATTTTCAATTCAGAGCCCTGCCCTTTGGACTCACCACTGCCCCGGTGTTTACCAAATGCATGGCAGTGGTAGCTTCTCACCTGAGACGTCAAGGATTCCAGGTGTTTCCATATTTGGACGACTGGCTCCTCACAGCTCCCACCAAGCATCTTCTTCTAAGGGCCAGGGACTACACCTTTTGCATTTGTCAAAACTTAGGCATTTCAATAAATTGCGAAAAGTCTGTTTTGTCGCCTTGTCGTGTTATTACCTTCATAGGCGCAATTCTAGACACAGTCAACATGTCTATGAGGCTAACAGATCAGAGAATAACAGACATACAAAAACTGGTCTCGCTCATCTTCAGCAGCAACAGAGTCAAAGCCAGGTTAGTTCTGAAAGTATTGGGGATTATGGCGGCTGCCATACCTTTGCTTCCATTAGCCAGATTCCACATGAGAATCCTTCAATGGATGCTCTTCACACAATGGTCATACCAGCAACTTCCGATGTCCCACACCATTATGATCACGCAAACATGCAGGAATCATCTTCTGTGGTGGATGTCTTCCCCTCAGCTCTTCTTGGGAAGACCCTTTGTTCCTCCCCTTCCGGTTGCTACTCTGACAACGTTTGCCTCCCTGATCGGGTGGGGGGGGCATTATCAGGGCAGAACTGTCCAGGGCACATGGCAACCAGACGAATGCCACTTGCACATAAATGTTCTAGAGATGAGAGCAGTGCTTTTAGCGTTGCAAGCCCTTCAAGACTCTCTTCCCTTGGGAACGATAGCAATCCAGATGGACAATATGTCTGTAGTGTGGTATATCAACAAACAAGGCGGAACCAGGTCCTACCCCCTGTGTCGAGAAGCACTCAGACTGTGGCAATGGGCGATTTCTTCTCAGCGGTTTCTGATAGCAACGCACATCCCCGGGAAGTCCAATCAAATCGCGGACAAGTTGAGCAGAGCTATCCTCATGCCTCACGAGTGGTCTCTGAAAGACTCTGTTGTGAGAGAAATTTTTCTCAAGTGGGGTCAGCCTTGCTGCGACCTTTTTGCTACTCCCCAAAACAGCAAGTGCAGAGATTATTTCACCCTATTCCCTTTACCAGGCCAGCCCAGCAGAGACGCTCTAGTCCAAGTTTGGCCCCGGGGACTTCTGTATGCATTTCCTCCCTTCCCACTAATCTCTCAAGTGATACAGAAAGCTATCGCTCAGAAGGCCTCATTGATCCTCATTGCTCCTTACTGGCCTCGACAGGTTTGGTTCCCCTTTCTACATCATTTTCTGTTGGAGCAACCTTGGCATCTGGACCTACTTCCAGATCTTTTGATCCATCAGTCGGGTCAGTTTCATCGCTCCCTTCCCTCTCTGAACCTCACTGCTTGGTTCCTCCAATTCCAACCTTAGCCAGGCTTCCTCAAATATCTCACTCTGTTCGAGATATTTTGATAGCTTCTCATAAATCTTCCACCCGAAAGATTTATTCGAGTAAGTGGAAACGTTTCACCTATTGGGCTCAAGGCAGGGATGTAGATCCTTTCACTGCTTCCATCCAAATGGTCCTTGATTTTCTAGCTGAACTCTTCCATGCAGGTTCATCTCCTTCGACTCTTAAAGTTCAATTGGCAGCTATTTCTAACTTTCATGTGGGCATTTCAGAGTCTGCCATAATGTCCCACAAGCTTTGCAAAGCCTTTTGAAGGGAGTTTTTCTACTCAGACCTCCTATAAGAAATCCTCCTCCTCCTTGGGACCTAAATTTAATTCTTAGTTCTTTGATTCTTCCCCCTTTCGAACCTGCAGCCTCCTGTTCTTTAAAATTGCTATCATGGAAGACTCTCTTTCTGGTAGCTATTACTTCAGCTAGAAGAGTTTCAGAACTTCATGCACTCAGCTGTCGACCTCCTTATTTGTTTTTCCATAAGGACAGGGTATCTTTACGAACCAACCCGTCATTTTTACCTAAGATAGCCTCGGCGTCTAACCTAAATCAAAGCATTGACCTCCCTGTGTTTTTTTCCAGAATATTCTAACAGGTCTGAACAAAAATTGCATTGGCTAGATGTTCATCGTCAGTTAAGGTACTATTTGGATAGAACCAAACAATTCAGAAAATCTGACCAGCTGTTTGTCTCTTATGCAGAAGGCAGAAAGGGACTTTCAGTTTCAAAGGTATCATTATCTAGATGGCTAACATCTCTGATTTCCCTTGTTTATGAAATTAGACACCAAAAGCTGCCTAGCAAACCTAAAGCTCATTCCACCAGAGCTTTGGCTACTTCTATAGCCTTCCAAGACAGACTGCCTATTGACACCATTTGTGCAGCGGCTACTTGGGCTACTCCTCACACTTTCATTTCTCATTATAAGTTGGATTTAGCTTCTAGGCATAGAGCTAACTTTGGTTCCACTGTTCTCAGGAGTCTGTTCTGTTAGGCCACCCGGGACAAGGTGCTAGGACGGTCCCATCCAGCAAGAATGAAGGCGAGATAGACAACTTAACATATAGAAGTTATGTTCTTACCATAACGTTCCATGTTAGTTGTCTTCTTCTCGCTTCTTCTTAAGGCCCCACCCTCCTTCCCCCTGGCCTGGACAGACCTAGAGGAGTTTTGATTGTGACCTCTCTTTCTACCACCTCTTTACTTTAGGTATATGCTCTGCGGTGCATATTTTCCTGGATCAGGATGTAGGTCACCCTTCTCTTCTCCCTTGTTTATAGAGGTGGACTTTGTTTCTAGTTATTCTGTTACTGTTATAATCTGGGCCTAGCTTACAAACGAGATCTGAGGTAACTCACGCCTAGCATTGTGGGATATAAGGGGAGCCTCGAGCCGGTGGAACCAACTCTCGAGCTTTGAGTGGCCGAGTCGGAGCCGAGGTCGGCTCCGAACCCATCCAGCAAGAAGAAGGCGAGAAGAAGACAACTAACATGGAACGTTATGGTAAGAACATAACTTCTATTTAGTCATTACATTCCAAAAAATCGTGACAGTTGAGAGGTATGTTCATGTACACTAATTGATGTAGACAGCCAGTGATTTCTTAGTTGGCTGCCATGGGATTAAAATCTACAAACTGTGACTCCAGGAAATATGAGCACTAAATTTAACAGTTAACAGCTGTCAGATTTTGAAAGACATGGCAGTGCATATAGAAATACTTCACACTTATTGGAAAATAGTATTTATCAAGGCACAATCTTTCTTTACACTTTATTTATTAACACTTTATTGATACTGCTCCTGAAAATCAGGCACTTATACACACAGATATCTGCCCAGAGCTTGAAGTACCTTACCCATATACCTTGTTGCTGGAGTAGAAGGAATAAACAGCATTATTTGACTAGAAATGACCATAACAGGGGCTTGAAGCTTACTGTGGGTATTGCATTACATTTATCAGATAATATTGTCTGCAGTCTTTATTCATTTCCATTTTACAGTTGACTGGTGTTAGACTGGAACACACTTGCAGTAAATATAGCCGTACTGAATACAGACATACTGCACAGTTATTTGACCAGATTACTTCTTAATACACAATCCTGCTTTATACTTTTATTGGTAATCTACGTTAGAATCTGGCATTCATACACATGAATATCTGGCCATAATGTCAGCTTCCTTACCCATACACCTTCGTCTTCAAGTGGGTGGAATGTACAGCTTTATATGACACAAACTGCCTAGAACACAGACTTGAAACTTAACTGTAGGTATTGCAGTACATTTATCAGTTTTTTCAGTAGTCTTTATTCATTTCCATTTTACAGTAGACTGGTGTCAGACTGGAGCACATATGCAGTAAATATAGCCGTACTGCACAGTTATTTGAACAGACTACTTCTCAACACACAGTCCTACTTTAAACTTTTATTGGAATTTACCTTAAAATCTGGCATTTATACACATGCTTATATGGCCATAATGTCAGCTACCTTACCCATACACTTTGTTCTGCGAGTGGGTGGAATGTACAGCATTATATAGCACAAACTGGACAGAACACAGACTTGAAACGTAACTGTAGGTTTTGCACTACATTTATCATGTTTTTTTCAGCAGTTTTTATTCATTTCCTTTGTATAGTTGACTGGTGTTAGATTAGAACACACATGCAGTACTACAAGACTAGTGAGCACTTCTTATTTTGAAGCATTACATATCACAGCAGCATCACCCTTAAAATCTATTTATTACTGTTGCTTCAAGTCTGGCATGTACTGCATGGATAGCTGTGTCAGACCTCTATGTAATAACCCATTTACCCTCGTCATTACCTGCATGTAACCTACAGCATATTTCACACAATGAGCACAGCAAAACAGTGACTGTTCATCTCGATAGACCACAACCTCAACTGATGCTTTGTAAACTATACTACACAATAATGCATGGTTACTTGACTTAACTTGGTTTACCATTTCAGGTAGGCACTGATACATTACTTAACATGTTACAGTTCCCAAGTATGTTTTACCTGACTGTTAGGAGTGCAAACTTTGTAAATACTTTTTTTTATCTTGACAGTACATTATACATTAGGTTATTGCTTTGCTTTTTTCCTACTCAACACACTCATGCCTCATCTTGGCTAGGCACCCTGCATGAGACTGCACATTGCGAGTTCTGTTTTCTGCAGCTGTTGTAAGAGGAAGAAAGCATTATGTGTATCAGTTTTGCACATATTCAGTTTGTATACTTATAAGTCACTGGGAAACATACTTACATATGTGTAGGGTGCATCCAGCCTGTGCTTCTTGGACCCAGGTGTACAAAGTTCTCCTCTTCCTTTGTTTCAGGTTGTCATAGTGGTGATGACACTGCTCACCAGTGGGGGGGATACCAGTAGCACTGGTAAGGTCCCTAGCCAACTGATCCCAGGCCTCAGGCTTAAATTCTGAGCCCTGGTAATCGCCCTGCAGCAGCTGGGATTCATAGTTGCAGACCAGGAGTCTAACAAACACTCTGGAATCCTGCACACTCCATCTCTGTACCCGAAAGTGCACCCCCTCACCAACACCACCAGGTATATCAGCAGCCAAGTGACAACTTCAATGGATGGTGTGACATTCCCTCCTATTGGCCTTTATATGGAATGCATTCCCACCTTTATATGTCATACTGTAACTTTCAAAAAAGAGTGTCGCTTAGTTTCACACAAACTCGCACAAACTATTTAAGTGAATATAAGCAAAGCTGAGCATTGAGCAAACAGTGGACCAACCATGTTTCAGTGTAGCTCAGTTTTGCACAAAACCACAGAACCATTTAAGTGAGGCTGAGCATCACTCAGCTTTGCTAAATATAACCATCTTTTATTTTACATTACAGTGATGTTTCAGTCAGCTGACTCATTCTCAAAACAAAAATTGGAAAGCATATCAGTACTTGAACCAAAGACCTACTACAATATACCTCATCACTCAACCTGTCTAGCCACTTGAATAGTGCAGGGAAGCAATATACCTTCACATGTACTACTATGATCCCTGTTTGGGGTGCGCAGTGAAGCTGAGTGGTATTGCACAATGCTACATAGTGCAGAACCAAAACAATTAAATACATCTGGTTTCTATATTTAGACATGTAACAGATGTCAGGTGCATATGTATAAGTGCAGCTCAGCATTGCTAAGCAGCGCACCACTCCACACAAACAGGGAGGAAACAAAAATTCAATTGATAACATCCGGTTTCTATTTTTAAATATATACCAAATGTCAGGTGCATATGTATAAGCGCAGCTCAGCATCTCTAAGCACTGTGCCACACCATGCAAACGTACATTAAAATTAAAAAATAAGTGCTGCCCTGTGCTTACTAACTGTCCAGACCATTTTTCTGGACAGTCCACAAGTACAGGACAGCCTCTACACTGCTATTTGCACTGATTCAATATATGTGTACCTTTGATCTCCCTCAGCAGCGCGTCTTAATTAATGTGTTTGGGGTGCTGCCAGGGAGGAACCATGGCAAGTGTACAGAGGTAAAGTCCATAAGGGCTGTACACAGTGCCTACATGGATTTTATTGAATCCTGGGCAAAGTTTTCTAGAATATTGTACTCCTATCCTGCAGTTTAATTTTACATTTCATGTGATTGAGTTCTGTTTATTGAAAGCTGTTAATTTATATTCTTGTAATCATTTTACTTATTATTAAATGTTTTTTATAACTTTACATTGTGGCTGGAAATTAGCGTTTTTCTTTAGAGATTAGAGAGTGCTTATACCTGTTTGATACTCCCCAGGTCCTCTCAAATGCCTGGCTGTTCTGGTCATTGCTCTCAGTTATTTTTGAGCTTTAATTTTCATTATTAGACACCCCTTTAGAAGGGTATGAAGACATTCTGATTGGTGGCAGCATTACCGTATTCCTTTGGGGAAGGGACACAGCTGGAAATCTGTGTCATGCTTTACCAGAAGTGTTTGGATGCGTGAGATGTAAATTTACTTTGCGTGTGAGTGTATCAGGTCTTAAACTGGGACATTGCTCTGAAGTGTGTAATAAGAAAATACATTTGTAGTGGACAGAGGTATATAGTCCAGTCCCATGAAAATAAAGAGTGTTCCTGATGTGATCTTAAGGGAAAATTGTGAAATATTACTTCTGTTTAAGTGACAGTCTGATATTGGTGTCACTAGTGAGGATTGAAGTTCCTTAGTTACTGACCCAGGATAGTAAGCAATGCCATTTAATTGGTGGCAGTCCAGTGAGATATTAACTGGATGTCACACCTGTTATGATTTTTGCAACATCTACCACTGCTGTGCTTGTGGTGAAACACCAGTCCCAACTCAGTTGTTGGACCCATCCATCTCCTACTGGCACACCATCTGCCTCTAGGCCTGCCTTTACTTTGGGTGACAGAAGTCCTATGGCAGGGAGTGATCTGGAGGCATCCCCAGTGGCCACTAGTAGATGATCACTGAAGGGGAGTCCTGCATTTCCGTCTGATGATGTTCAATGCCATCAACGTTTATCACCCATTGGGAGATGAAAAGTGATGGGGACGTTTGTGGACCAGTTGCTTGAAGCCTGCATTGATCTCCTGGAGAGAGTCCTGGTGAGCTAAAAGAGTTGCACCACTGTCTTCTCCACCATTGGGTCCAGCAAGGTCCATTGGGCAAGGCATTCATGCAAGTAATTGAGTGCCTCCTCTGCTCAGCCCAGGCTGCATGGTCAGGAGCTGGGTCCCTGCCCAATTCCCCATTCGGATGCTCCCCTTCTTTGTGTCACTTGTCTCCCAAGTTTCATGCCCAATCTCCCCATCATCACTTGTTATCTTTGTGTCTTTATGTCAATATATTCATTGTGAACCCCCTACCCTGTTGGTACTTATCTGGGTTTTATGTTCGTTCATGTATCCTTGGTTCCACAATTCTACCCTCTATCCATCTACTGCCTTCCCCTTTCATTATTCCCCTTCTATCCTTCTTGATAAAAAAAAAGAAAAGAAAAGAAAAAGGTATCTGTTTTATATATATATATATATATATATATATATATATATATATATATATATATATATATGTGTGTGTGTGTGTGTGTGCATGTATGTGTGTCTGCTTCTAAATCTTGAACGCTCATAATCTTGAAATTCAAAATACTGAGTCCAAAATCTTGAAAGTTCAAAATACTGGATTTCATAATATTGAAAAAACAGAGTACACCAACACTTACAATATTCCAGCACAACTACATAACAAAACATATTGCTCTTCTCCAACTATAAGCAGAGGGCAAGCCCCCCTGCACCCCCAGCCCCCATACCCTCTGCTACTTAAATATATCAACTCCGAGATCGCACTCCACAGAAGATGTCAAACATACCATTACGTGCTTCATAACTGCCTGTTGTAAACTTAGTCTCAATTTGCTATATAACATAACTCATCTTAGTGTAGTAAAGTGCAATTTCAGAGTTGATATATTTAAGTAGCAGGGGGTGTGGGGGACACAGCCCCCCACATGGGGGTGCAGGAAGGCTTCCCCCAGTAATAGTTGGAGTAAACTAATATGATTTGTCTTTTCTTTGTTTTTCTATGTACTTCTGGTGGTGTATAGTATTTGTTAGTATCCTGAAGTATTTTTTTGATATTATGAAATTCAGTATTTTGAGTTTTCAGTATTTTGAACTTTCAAGATTTTGGACTAGTATTTTGAATCTCAAGATTCTGAGCATTCAAGATTTAGAAGCGGACCCATATATAGGTTTACTATTAAAATCTTGAAAGTTAAAAAAAACAAGTACTTATGAGCAAAGTGTTTCGCCGAAAGTACACATCACCTAACGGCCCTAATGTCGAAAAACAGCTGTTAATGCCGAAAATGTTGAACACATTTTCGGCACTTAACAGCAATCCCACCCTTCCCATAACTCCCTAACTAGGAAACCTACCATCCCCCCTGCACTCCCCAACTATATATTCCAACTCCAAGATCGCACTACAGTGGGTATTTCCCTTACCGCACTGTACCACAATCCCTGTACATAATCGAAGGTTATATTTGCGAATGCACAGACCATTCGCAAATATTCTATTCGATTACATGGCTGGCACACATATGAACTATTCAAACATCTGTAGTTCGAATAGTTCATAGGCGTGCAATGCTATGCCGACTTTATAATAGTAAACATATATATGTATATATATATATATATATATATATATATATATGGGTCTACCTAAAAACAGCGACAATGCAGAATGCCGACAACGAGATAACCGACACGAAAACACCGGAAAAAAAAAAGTTCAAAAACATGAAACTTCACATGCCCAACAAACCAAAATCCCAACAAACAACAAAACAAATACCTTTCCCAAAAAACACACACACAACACAAACATACCAAAAACCTTACAAACCTACACTAAACCTTACAAACACAACTATCTATGCACTAACCTTAACCCAAACCCTAACCCTAAGGTCCGTCACTATCGCACACTTACCTTACCTGCATCCTAACCCTAACTCACTTAACCCACCCCTAACCCTCAAGTCCAACACTATCACACACTTTCCTTACCCGCACCCTTTCCCTAACTCACTTAACCCGCCCCTAAACCTAAGCTCCGTCACTATCGCACACGTGCCTTACCCACACCCTGACCCTAACGTCCGTCCCTATCGCACATGTCGGTTATCTCGTTGTCAACGTTCTGCATTGTCAGCGTTTTCAGGTAGACCCATACATATATATATATATATATGGATCTACTGCTTTTGGTCGAATTACATTTGGTCGAAAATGATTTCAGGCAGCCCACTTCACCGAAAGTGCATTTCACTGAAAACCCATTTGGTCGAATTCCATTTGGTCAAAAATGGAATATAGCCCCTGCTGCACTGTAGGGCAACCCTGGAGTGAGAATATAACGTTAGGGGGGTGTGGGGGGGGGGGCGTAGTAAAAACTAGTTGCATATACAACATAACTCATCTTAGTGTAGTAAAGTTCAATCTCGGAGTTGATATATTTAAGTAGCATATATATATATATATATATATATATATATATATATATATATATGTGTGTGTGTGTGTGTATATTAAGCAATAACCCACGCCTGGGTGTGGGTAATGCTGGATTTACCCACGGTTGGTGTGGTTTGGTCACAAGAGCGAAGCCCAAGTGGCCAAACAAAGACAACCGTAGGTAAATCCAGCATTACCCATACCCAGAAGTGGGTTATTGCTATTATACAATGACATTATTTAAGAAAAAAAATACTTACTTTTCTTAAATAATGGCATTGTATAATGCCTCCGTGCTGCCCTTTCGCAGCTGTCCAGTATTCTGCGGCAGTCCTGATGTACTGTGCATGCATATTCTTATGCAGTACATCAGAGCTGTGTGTGGAAGCAACAGAAAAAGGAAGATCACCGTTGCTTTTTAAAAGTGTCTTGCTATGTTAAAAGAGTTTAACATATTAAAAAAAGCAGTGGAGATCTTCCTTTCTCTGTTGCTTGTTTTAAAGCTGTCTCACTATGTTAAACAGGCTTAACATAGCGAGACAGCTATAAAAAAAGCAACAGAGAAAGGAAGATCTCCATTGCCTTTTTTTTAAGCTATCTCACTATGATAAACATGTTTAACATAGCGAGATTACAGCAAATGAGCTCTTCCATTCTCCGTTGCTGTCTAAAAAAAAAAAGACTTATACTAATGAAGTTCGGGCGACCGGACCTTAGTATATGTATGATTTACAACGGGCACGCTGACCAATCAGTGTGCACATTTTGGAATATTAATGGGGGTTCATTGTATTTTATTTATATATATATATATATATATATATATATATATATATATATATATATAGTTTCACTCCAAATTCAAAACATCTAAAACTCATAACATAAAATCTCACAGCATTGAAAATGTATAAAATTGAGTAGTGTATCATCAAACATGTAAATGTTATGGTTTATTCTGTTACTCTGTATATAATGTTTATTATGCCACTCTGTACATGTGTTTAGGCCATACAGGTAGTGATTTAGACATTATGTGTACATTCTTTATCCTGATCGCGATACAGTGGGGTTAGGAAATTAACTTTTTCCCACCGTAGTGCGATCTCAGAGTTGGTTATTTAATTTACGGGGGGTGTGGGGGGTGCAGTGGGGTTTGCCTCCCAGTGTGTGGGATGTTATTTATATTTGCTTTGTAGTTTTCGATGTTGGGAGATTCGATATTATGAGTTTTAGATGTTTTGAATTTTCGATCATTCGTTCTCGCTGTTTTGCAATTAGATGTTATGAGCTTTCGACGTTATGAAGTGGAACCATATATATATTATATATATATTTGTATGTATATATATATATATATATATATATATATATATATATATATATATACATACATACATACACACACACACACACACACACACACACACACACACACACACACACACACACACACACACACATACACTCTCACTCACTTATACATAACTCCCACTATTACCTTCACTGTGTCCTTGGGAATGTTACTATGCTTTCTCTTTCCCCAGTTTTGAGTTGCATCTGCTCTCATTTCCTTCTAATTTTAATGAGTAAATGTGCATAAAAACAATGCTGGAGTCACTTATTATGGCTTTGCCATTCTAGTAACAACACTAAGTTGCACTTATGCATGTACTTAATCACGTGCATGCTGTATTTGCTACTGATGTTTGAGAACCCCCTAGCAACAATTGCAAAAACAGCACTGTCCCACCGATTCTGCCATTTCTGTGAATGGGTTTCTTAATTAATTGAGGTATGACTCTCCAATTTATTAATTGACAGTTATCTTTGTGAAGCATTCTGTGTCTCTCTGAATTTCTACTGTAGCCACTGCAAGATTATTAAAGCATGTTTCTGAGTCAGGATATTTCCCTGATATTCAGACTTTCCATGAGCTCATACATATTTTGACTGGCAATTCTAAAATAAAATAAAACGTTGCAGACCACCACTGTGTTCCAAAATTTAATTTACAAGACAGACATCCATAAAAATACAAAGTCGATAGATAAGATCAATGAATAAAACTCCAAGAAGCTTCAGTAAAAACAATTATCAAATCCTTAGCGCTTTCGGGTACTAACCCTTCTTCAGATAATCTTACACTACTCAGGGGAAAATATTTAAACTATCTTGTATCCAATCATCTCTAATAACTCACCCGCCTATTTTTTAGGGTGGGTTTCTTGGGGACTGCTTCATTGAGCCCTGGTGCTCTATGAGCCAACAACTCAGTTATCCACTTTGTCCCTCTAATTCAGTCTGTTGTTTCATATCCCCCCCCCTCTCAAACTTCTCTACATATTCCTAATGGCTCTAAATTTAAACCAATGCCCTTCATTTTGATCTATGTGCCTGAACAATGCATTATGTGAATTCTTTGTCCTAATGCAGGATAAATGCTGTAAAAGTCTAACCTTAAACATACAGCTCGTAGTTCCTACATAAAAATTCACACATTGTTGGCATTCAGCTAAATAAATCAAATCTGTGGTTCTACAAGTCGCCTTGGCTTTAAAATGAAATTCTTTTGCTGTAACAGAATGTATAAAATCCACTGCTTTATTTATAACCTCACAAGTGTTACATGACCCACAAGGGACTGTCCCTTCCTTATTCATAATTGGCCTCCGTCTAAGTACATGTTCTGTAGCCAAAATATCCTTAAGGTTTTTATTTCTCCTGAAACCAAACAAGGGAGCTTGCCCCAGCAACCCACTCAATTTATCATCAGTACTTAAAATATTCCAATTGTTCCTGACTATTTCACAGACACCATTTATATTGTTGCTGTATGTAAACATAATCCTGGTGTCATGTCTATCATTAACAGTGGCACGAATAGTATCAGAACTGCCCTTCCCATTACGTGACCTCATCCAAGGACACATCCTACCCCTTTTGAAAATCTCTTTCTGGTCAAGTGTCCCTCTAACCAATTCTTCATTACATCCCCTGTCTAAAAAATGTCCTTCCAAACTACGAACCTGTTCTTTAAAATTAGGATCCTCTGTACAAATCCTTGACACTCTACATAACTGTCCTTTCACTATATTACCAAATGTATATCTCGGATGCATACTGTCATAACTCAATAAGTTATTTTTCCAGCAGCTCTTCCTATACAGATTGGAAGAGAATCCCATTCTCTTCTGTGTCACTCTAACATCTAGAAAATCTATTTCCTTTCTAGAGTGTGTGACAGTAAAATGGAGAAACGAGGTGGTACTCTCTGAATATGCTATGAACTCATTAAGCTCAGATTCATTACCCTTCCATAAGGCAAAAAATGTCATCTACAAAACGTCTATATAAGCCGATTTTGTCTCTCCAACCATTCTGTTCCCCTACAATAAGCCATCTCTCCCAATATGACAAGACCAAATTTAGCATATGTATTAGCACAGGGGGTGCCCATGGCTAACCCCTGTGCTTGCCTATAGGTCTCATTCAAACAAATGAAGATGCTGTGTTCCAGCACAAGGCTGAGCATCTGGGCTATCAATCTCAACTTAATTTCATCAGCCCCTAATTCCTGCAACAATATACAAACTGCCTTGATACCATACTCATTACTGATAACAGTGAACAAATTGTTCACATCCAATGTTACCATTACATACTTACATTCCAACCCTCCATCTACCAAATCCCCCAGGGATGACAGAAAATGATCTGTATCTTTCAGTACCTCATCCATTCTGTCTGCATAGGGTCTTATTACTGTCTCTAGCCAAATCGGGGTATTCTCTATGACCCAGTTCCTGCCTGAAACTGTGGGTCTAAGGGGGGATTTTTCAGATCCTTATGTATTTTCGGAAGGGCCTTAAATATTGGAACCACTGGTTTATCTATCCATAAAAACTGAAATAAATCTTCATCCATCAAGCCCTGTTTTAAACAAACAGTTAGTTTATCATGAACTTTCTGAACAGTATGGACTACCATTAGGGGTGAAATAGAAACTTATGTATTAACATCAGAAAGCAGCCCCTTTAACTTTTCATAATACGTATCCTTATCTAGGACAACCACAGCCCCACCTTTATCGGCCTGTTTTATAATCAAATCTTTATTATTTTGTAAACAACCTAAAGCATTACGTTGTGATATAGTCAAGTTATAAAACTTTCTATTCTTATTATCATTCAGATAATGCATAACATCTTGTTCACAACATTTTATGAAAGTATGCATAGAGCTCATAAAAGGAGGGACAAAACCGCTCGATTGTCTTAACATTATATTCTTGCAAAAGAACATAAGATCCATTATAATTTCATTAAAACAACTCTCCCTGCTTGGGACGAAAGTCAGCCCCTTATTCAGAACAAAAAGCTCATCATCCGATAATGTATTACGAGATAAATCATATACAATATTAAACTCACAATTACCAGTCAATCTAGAGTCCTCCTTTTCTTGGCTCCCCTTCCTTCGCTGTGGGAGCATTTCCATTCCCCTTTTTGTTTGACTGGCACTGGTAAATGGGCTAAAAAACGCTCGTTATAGAGAGGTGGTAAATTTTCTTTGGGTCTAGCCCCTGGTTCCAACACCTTTTCGGTATTAGCTGAAAAAACAGGAGCTGACGACAGCCCCTCAGTGTCAATAGTGGTCCCCATTTCTGTAGAAGCAGTCTCTATTCTCATTGCACAAGAGGCCATTTCAGTCTCTTGCTGTGAGCCAGAAACAGTAGGAGCATTAACTATACCTTGTGTCGATTGTTGTGCTTCAACAGTGACATCTACTAGCCGGTAATCATCAGGTCTACATGGAACACGTCTGACTGTTGTTTCCACAGAAGAGGCATCTCTTACAGCGCTCCTCTGTATGGACGCATTACACTCTTCTCTGGGCCACACAAAAATATTCCCCTTCATGAAATCCTCATAGTCTCTATGTAACTTCTTCGTTTTCTGCTGCTGCATTCTGGTATATTTCTTTCCTCTGAACTCTGTTTCTAATCTCGGCTGCAATGATTCAACCTCCTTTCTCAATTGTTCCTCTTCAGGTGAAAATAATTCCAACAGCAGCCTCATGTAAGCAAAACCAGTTGGCCAACAGTTCTGGATAGTGCTCCCCTTGTGTAGGCATGCAGAACACCCTCATGCCTCGAGGCACAATACCAAATTTAAGGCACGCCTCAAAGTTGTTTCTTTGCCACTGTAACTGTTTTAGTCTGTTAACTTTATAGCTAAAGTCTCTTAACATCTCTTCAAAATTCTGGTCAGTGTTCAGAGAAGTAGTTTTGATAAAACTTTTTTCAGTACCTATCTGGAAATTAAGGCTCAAGAGAGGATTACCGGACTTAATCAAGTTCACATTGAGCCTTTCTCCACCCACCTTCTCCAACGTATTGCATTGTATTACTTCACTCACTTCCAAAACAAGTTCTTCCATAGTTTGTGAGGTCTCGAACAACCAAACTGAATGAAAGAACAAAATGTAGGGACCTCACCAAAGGTCTGCTTATACACACCTCACAGTCCAAATAAAATAAATAAAATAATAATCAAGAACAATTGGAATATTTTAAGTACTGATGATAAATTGAGTGGGTTGTTGGAGCAAGCTCTCTTGTTTGGTTTCAGGAGAAATAGAAACCTTAAGGATATTTTGGCTACAGAACATGTACCTAGATGGAGGCCAGTTATGAATAAGAAGGACAGCCCCTTGTGGATCATGTAAGGCTTGTGAGGTTATAAAGAAAGCAGAGGATTTTATACATCCTGTTAAGGCAAAAGAATTTCATTTTAAAGCCAGGGCGACTTGTAGAACCAACAATGTGTACGTTTTTATGTAGGAAAAACGAACTGTATGTTTAAGGTTAGATCTTTGCAGCATTTATCCTGCATTAGGACAAAGAATTCACATAAGGCATTGCTCAGGCACATAAATCAGAATGAGGGGCATTGATTTAAATTTAGGGCCATTAGGAATATGTACAGAAGTTTGAGAGGGGGAGATATGAAACAACAGACTGAATTAGAGGAGACAAAGTGGATAACTGAGTTGTTGGCTCATAGAGCACCAGGGCTCAGTAAGGCTGTTCCCATGTGACCCGCCTTAAAAAATAGGCGGGTGCATTATTAGAGATGATTGGATACAAGATAGTTTTCCTTCTAGCCTGTCCCATCTGAACATCTGGTTGCTGGTTGTGTGCGCTCCCTGATTCTTGGGTTATATTACAATTATATTAGCTCTTCAGCCTATGAAAGGTGGTAAAGGACATCCTTCCCCTGGACTACTTTCATCCAAGGCTTCTCATCCACTCTTCAGGAACCCCCAGCTAAATACCAACCACATAATTTGCGTGGATATTGCCTATCAGTCCCTGATACCTTAAAAGAAGGAAAATAAACACATGTGGTAAAGGACATCCTTCCCCTGGACTACTTTCATCCAAGGCTTCTCATCCATTCCTCAGGAACCCCCAGCTAAATACCAACCACATCAATTTTGTGGATATTGCCTATCAGTCCCTGACACCTTAAAAGAAGGAAAATAAACACATGTATGTGCTCTCTGTCTGTATGTTAAACTGTTAAACACTACTCCCCTTGAACTAAGAGCTAAGCACCACCAGGACCAACCAACCTGCCTCCTTCTTCTTTCCCCCCTTCTCCTACTCTACTTATAACACTCCTTAGCTTCACCACTTTCTTCTAATCTTCTTTTATTTCCCTAACTATACTGACCTTGCCAGCCTGCCTAGACTCTGTCTATACTATTCATTTAAAGCCTAATCTACCTCGGGACTTACCTGAGCTCCTTCCTACATTGTTTTTTGTGAAAACTCCTTAGAACAAGCTGAACCCCGCTCCATTTGCCCTGCGGGCTCACTTCGCTCCCCTACCCTACCCCCAAATTCTACCCACCCCCAGTGCAGCTAAACTTATACTTCTTGGCCATACCCTCCTCTCCAACCAAAAAATCACTAACTCCCACCTTCAGATACAATTAGCACCTCACCTTATTACTATACCTAAGCAATTACAGCTCTAACTACTTATTACTTTTCCTCCTAGCCTTACCACTCAAACCTTGTCTTTTACAACTTTTACTTCCCTAGCTTTCTTTAATACCCTGTAACCAACTGTTCTCACCATGTCTACCACATCCATGTCAATACTTGCGAAACTACTACTTACTGCCACACTACTATCGTTTATAACCTCAGAATATCACTTAACCTCCTTTGAGCACCTACATTGCTCTCAGTTTCACTACCCAACTAAACAAACATACTTTCATACACTCATCTCTCCAAATAATATAAATATAATATCTACACCTAGCTACCTACTTGCAAAGTTCCACAGACTATCCCACGTTAAATACTATAATCCCTCAACCAAGAAATATCAATTTCTAATAAGTAATCTACATTATGCACTGTACATTCTAAAAAGAAATCAGTCCTTACAAAATGGTGATATCCAGCCTAACCCAGGCCCTGCAAGTGTCCTACCTACTGATGCTTATACCTCCAATCCCTCTATCCCACCCAGCCCCATTAAACTCCCCAATTCTCTTCTGATAGCACATCTCAGTATCCAAAGCATCAACAATAAAGTTCCTCATCTCCATTCTCTCTTACACATATACTCATTTGACATTTTATGTTTAACAGAAACTTGGTTAAAACCACAGACCCAAGATAATGAGATTATCCCACCAGGATATAATATACTAAGAAATGACCGAACAAAAAGAAAGGGAGGGGGAGTAGCAATTCTTTTCAAAGAAGGGCTACAAGTTACTACCTCACCTTATACCCCACCTAAGGACAATAATGCAGAAATCCTTATTTCCAAGATTCAGCTTAATGCTAATAAATCCATAAATATCCTTTGCATTTATCTACCTCCTGGAAATAATATTAGCACCTTAGAGGATATTCTTAGCTGGGTCACAGCAACCTTCCCACAAGAAACTTTAATCCTAGGTGATGTCAATATAGACTGGAAGTGCATCAATACTGAGCATCCTACTTCTCATATTAACCTTCATGGCTTTTCTCAGACCATCACCTCCCCAACTAGAATTAACAAACCAAACCAAAAAGAGAGCACCTTAGATTGGATTCTGATTAATAATCACCACCAAACATACAAAGTAGGCACCTTCCCTGATGATGTAAGTGACCATTGCTTAACCTATATAATTAGGCAAAAAATAGATATCTCCCACCCAACATCATATAGGACTTTACGTTCCAACAAGCATTTTAACCAAGAACTATTTCTGAGCGAACTTAGTGCCTGTAACTGGACTTGTCTAAAAACCCTCCTATTAGAAGAGGCTGTTCAATACTTTAATTCTAAATTCTTAACTATCCTAGACCAACATGCACCTATACATAATATAAGAATTAGGTCAAAACCAGCCCCATGGCTCACCAAAGATACCAGGCAAAAACTCCTACTAAGAAATAAAGCCTGGACTAGGTGGCAAACTACCAAAAGCTCATCTACTCAACAGACATTTAGACAAATAAGAAATGCTACTAAAAAAGCCATACTCAGACAAAAAAAAACTATTACTACAAAATACAGGAAACACACCAAAATAACCCTCAAAGATTCTGGGCAAATATCAATAGACTCCCTTATCCAGGGCACTCCAGTACACCAACACCAATAGGAGCGAACCATGAGACTCCCATCTAAACTGCTAATGACTTTAACTCCTTCTTCACAGATGCCATCCAAATCCTAGTCAGTCAGCTATCTCCTGACACCTCTAGTATTCCCACCCCCATAACAAGCACTCTTCCTACCTTCCTATTACAACCTATATCTACTAACTTTATTTTCAAACTCCTAGCAAAACCTGAAGTCTTGTACCCCTTCCACTGACCAAATCCCAGCTGAATACCTACAAAAAGCAGCCAAAGCAGTTGCTTATCCTGTATCCATCATGATAAACAGAACCATCAAAGAAGGATACATCCCTACTTTTTGGAAAGTCTCACACATTATCCCCCTAGACAAAGGTGGCAACTCCAATGCATATTCTAACTATAGACCCATAGCCCTTCTATCCCCCTTAGCAAAAATAATGGAAAAATGCATTCACCATCAGCTAATAGGCCATCTAACTCAACACAACTTACTAGCTAAGGGCCAACATGGCTTTAGGCCATTCCATAGTACCACCACTGGCCTCCTATCCTTTTACAGACACCATTAATAGAAACCGCAATAACAATTTACTCTCTTCAGCACTATTTATCGATCTTTCAAAGGCTTTTGATATGGTAAACCACTCATTGCTTATCAATATTCTCAAATCACTTTCCCTGGATACTCAATCTATAAAGTGGTTTACTTCCTACCTGAGCAATAGGCAACAAGCAGTGTGCTGGGAAAATAATCTATCATCCCACCTGCCAGTCACATTGGGAGTTCCCCAAGGCTCCATTCTAGGTCCTCTCTTATTTTCAATTTTTATTAATGATCTGTACCTGGCTATTCCCACTGCAACTTGTATACAATATGCAGATGACTCTACATTAATCTGCACAGCTAAATCTGCTTCTGAACTGCAATGCCTAACCCAGAAAGTATTTAGTATAGTTGAGACATGGTTCTTAAAGCGATGCCTTCTATTGAATCTCCAAAAAACAAAGCTCCTACTTGTAGGTCCACACCAATAGATATCTCAGTCATTTCTAACAATGGTACCCTCATTTACCCAGACTCTACCACCAAACTTAAAGAGAATTTAAGTACCTTTATCTGCACTTTTTTTTCAAAAAAATACAGTATTTAAATTGATTTTAACTGTGTGTTGCAGGAATATTAACTGAACTGGAAGTTTTGACTCTGCTCTTCAGTTAGTTCCACCCACCCTCCCTGTTTTTGTCTTGGTGTTGGTGTTAATCTTAGTGGCCTTGAAAATGCCCGCCCCTCTTGTAAATTTGTGTTTGGATACTCCTTCTGGGCCCATCTCATTTGCTCACTCAACTGAGTGCAGTGAGATCATATTCTGGTTTCAGGCACTCCTACTGTGTAAAAAGAGAGCATCTGGGAAACAGGAAAAAAAAATTAAGCTTGTTTCCTGCCTTTCCTGTTAAGTGGTATAGACTATTTGTAGGCTTCTGAGCCCCCAAGCTCTTCTGTGTTGGAGGGAAGCCTTCTAGCTTAGTTTTTTAACTAGCCAGTTTTCTAGTTTCAGCACTCAAATCTGTTTCTTTGATCTCAGCACTTGTTCAGAAAAAAAAATTTCATCTGCTTTTACTGTACTTGTGTTTCTACCTACTTTATTTTACTTTTGCATCATCTTAAAAGTACTCAATTGTATTTATTACTGCTTGGTGTGACTCATTCTAAGCCTTTTGGTTTAAACACTTGGGCTTCGGACCAGTTGTTTTACACTGAGAGGGTTTGTGGTCTGCACTGTAGTGGCAGAACAGGTAGCTTACATCCTTCTAGGTTGGGAACTGCTGATTGAGGGCTCAGTGTCTGTTATTCTAAAAGTGTATTAATTCTGGTTTAAGCACTTGGGCTTTCAGGCCAGTTATTTTACATTAAGAGGGTTCGTGGTCTGCACTCTTGTGGGAGGAGAGGCTAGACTCTGCTCTTCTGAGCTGGGAATTTCTGGTTAAAGGCTTATAGTGCATGCATATCTGAACTGCTTCTTACTGAAGTTGGAGCGCCTTGTTTGCTGTGGCATAGACTGGATTCGGGCCTGCTGGATCTAGCTTTGTTTGTGTAACTTGAGCACTAATCCAGGTATTCTCTAAAGTATTCAATTGTATTTATTACTGCTTGGTAGTAACTTGATTAAAGTGTAGCTATCATTCTAAGTCTTTTGGATTAAGCACTTGGGCTTCAGACCAGTTGTTTTACATTAGGAAGGTTTGTGGCATGCACTGTGGTGGCAGGACAGGTAGCTTTCATCCTTCTAAGTTGGGAACTGCTGATTGAGAGCCCAGTGTCTGTTATTCTTAAAGTGTATTAGTTCTGGTTTAGGCACTTGGGCTTCAGGCCAGTTATTTTATATTAAGAAGGTTCGTGGTCTGCACTCTTGTGGGAGAAGAGGCTGGACTCTGCCCTTCTGAGCTGGGAATTTCTGGTTAAAGGTTTATAGTGCCTGAATATTTGAACTGTATCTTACTGAAATTGGTACACCTTGTTTGCTGTAGCATAGACTAGATCCAGGCCTGCTGAATCTAGTTTTGTTTATATGCTTGTTGTTTGTTTGCTTGTTATTTCCCTGGAATGCTAATTCCACCTAATACGCGGCTTCACAGCGCTTCTGTGGATCACTAGTGATATCTGCATTGCTTACTGTACTTATTTCCTTGTTTCACTTGAAAGAAAGTTACTGTTTGTTGTTTTTGCATTTAAGTTACCTGTAACACATTGCACTTAAGTTACCTGGCACTTGCGCGCTAAAGCAATTATATAAGTCAGCACTAAAAATTAAAAGCACTACACCCTCACTCCCCACTGGCCCTTGTTTTCAATTATTAAGGAATTCCCAATATTATTCTAGCATTTCCAAAGGTCAGTTGTCAATCTCCTCTCCGGTCCAGCTGGTGAATCTGGGAATCTTGAGGCAATGTTACAACTGCCTCATGTACACAGACAACCCTCTCCTCCTCCCAACAAATTCCAACACATGTGAGAGATGCAACCATATAGCCAAACTGGAGGCTAAGCTCTCTCAACTCAGTACTGGCATAACCAGTCAGGAGGAGAAGGAAACCACACTCACTACAATTCCAGTCTCACATAGACTTACCACGACAGCAAACCAAACACATAATCACACAAAAACATACTCGGAGGCTCTAAATAAAGATCTGCCTAAGCAGCAGAGACCTCCAAAGCAGACACCCAAGCAACCGCTATCCCAAAACAAAACACGTGCAACACATATCTCACAAAGCCAGTGTGCCGAACAGTCACAGCCCTTAAGACTAAACAACACACCTGATACACTTGTAATAGGTGACTCTATCGTCAGGCACACTGACATCCAGCTCACCAGGCTGAACAAGGAGAGGGTCATGGTGAGCAGCCTGTCGGGCACTAGGATCCGCCACATAACACAAGCACTCAAGTCACTCCAAGGCAAGTACAAATATGACTCAGTCATTGTCCATGCTGGTGTGAATGACCTGAGACGTACCTCCCTGGACTACATGAAAAGAGACATAAAGGAGCTGTCTGAGCATGTAGCCCAGGCCGGTATGACCCTGACCTTGAGTAGCATCTTACCCTCACCAAGAATGATGCCACAATATGAAGACAAGATGATCAATTTCAACAATTGGCTTAAGTACTGGTGTCATTCAAAGGGGATCCAATGCCTGTCAGCTTGGGATGATATGCTCGACAAGCCACGATGCTTCGCTAGGGATGGCTTGCACCTGTCACCCTGGGCTTTTGAATATTGGTAAAGGCTCTTGCTACCCCAATAGTGCCTTTTTAGGCAAGGCTCAAAAGACAAACCCACCTCCATAGGTATCACAAGGGATAAGAAACTAAGAGTAATGCTACTCAACGCCAGAAGTCTAAACCTCAAGATGCATGCACTTGAAACTCTCCTTAGCATGGAGAACATCGATATCTGTGCAGTAACAGAAACCTGGTTCAGGGCTCCCGAGAGCACCCCAGCACTACCAGGTTATACCTCATACCATGCTTTTTGGCCCCAAAACTTGGACCAAACCACAAAAGGAGGGAGAGTATCGATATTCATCAAAGATACCCACACCTCCAGGTTGGTGGCAAAGCACGAAGCATCAGAGACTATCCATGTGCAACTAAAAGTGGGTAAAACTGCCTTCCAGTTTATAGCCTGCTACCGACCACCCTCCCAAACCCATGAGCCCCACTCGGCCTTTCTGAGAACACTGGAAAATATGAAGGTCTCTCCAAACACCATTATATTGGGTGACTTCAACTACCCAAACATAGACTGGGAGCATTACTCTAGCTCCAACACCCTAGCCCAAAGGTTCCTAGAATTTATAAACTCAAATGCTATGGAACAACTTGTTACCACTCCCACAAGAGGGGAAAACATACTGGACCTGATCATCACCAACATGGGGACTCTATGCTCCAGACCAGAAGTCTATCCCTCACTGGTAAGATCAGACCATAAACTAATCTCACTGGATATTCACATCCCGACCCCACCCCCTGCCTAGAAAACCACAGTGAAAAACTTCTCTAAAGCAAATTTCACACTCCTCAAAACCGAGGTGGAATCCTTCAAAGCCCCCGGGCCTGTGGAAAATACGGCCCAGACCACAGAATCCTTTATAAACGTATTCTATGAACACCTTCAGGAATGCATGGATCATGCGATCCCAAATAAAACCAAGACCCAATCCTCCAAAGGCAGACGTCCTGTCTGGTGGACCCCAGCCATAAACAAACTATACAATAGAAGGAGGAAGCTACTAAATGATAGAGCAAAATCCCAAAAGGGAAGGCATCACTGATCAGTATTAGCAAAAAACTACGGGCACTCATAAAATTGTCTAAGGCCAGCTTCGAGAGAAAAATTGCACAGGACACTAAGGATAATCACAAGGCTTTCTTTAGTTATGTTAGGAACCTGGGTGGTAATTCCCAGATATGCTCAGAATTAGTCCAAAATGACAAAAAATACACTGAACCCACAGACATTGCCAACATCCTATCTGACAGGTTCAGCGCAAACTTCTCCCCACCAAAAGGGCAAATATCTATCCCAGCAGAGTGCTGCCCCCCTGACATCTCAGATGCTCAGGTAAGAGCAGCCCTCTCCAAAGCAAAAAACACAGCATCAATGGGACCAGACGGTGTCCCGGGCTGCGTCCTACATGAACTCCATGAAGAGCTAAACCCAAACATAAAACTACTGTTCAATCTCAGCCTTACTACAGGATATGTGCCCAAAGAGTGGCGTACAGCAACAGTGGTCCCTCTCCATAAAGGTGGTGCCTCAACAGATCCTGGAAACTATCACCCCATAAGCCTGACTAGCTTGGTCTGCAAAGCTATGGAAAGGATCATCATGGACTTCATAAATAAAGATATTGGGGACCTACAGACACTGAATCCTACCCAGTTCGGCTTTGTTAAGGGCAGATCCTGCCTCTTAAACCTGGTTGATTTCTTTGAAACAGTCACCAAGGCCATTGACGAGGGGAAGGTGGTCCACACAGCCTACCTGGACCTCGCAAAAGCCTTCGATACAATACCCCACTCGGGCATTATAGATATAAACACCTATGTCACTAGATGGATTGCAAACTGGCTCAAGGACAGAACCCACATGGTTAGAATTGCTGGAGCCATGTCAGACTCCAAACCAGTTACAAATGGTGTCCCACAAGGCTCAGTCCTGGGACCTCTCTTGTTCGGTATATATTTCTCGGAGGTACAGGCCAACACGGAAGGACTGTGGCTGACCAAGTTTGCAGATGACTGCAAACTGGGTGCCATAATCGACTCTCCAGCCGACACAAGCATCCTCCAAAAGGGCCTCATAGAAACAGACAACTGGTGCCAGAGCCATGGCCTCAAGCGAAATGCCAAAAATTGTATAGTCATCCCCTTTGGCAAAAACAAAGTGCCCACAAATTACCACATAGGTGGTAATCCATTAAGTACAGAAGAAGTAATTAGGGACCTGGGGACCCAAGTTGATAGCAATCTCTCATTTGACAACCACGTGGCCAAAGTGGTTAGAAAAACATTTTATATAGCCCACCTAATCATGAAGGGATTCACATCTAAATCAGGGGAGGTCATCGTGCCTCTTTACTCATCCCTCATCAGGCCCATAATTGAGTACAATGCCCCTTTTGGGATGTACCTTACCAGACACCTGCAGCAACTGGAAAAACCCCAAAATTACCTCACCAAGAGGATCAAAGGGCTCAAACAGATGCCATATGCTGCCCGGTTAAAGAAACTCCAGCTCTACTCAGTGGCATACCGCCTGTTCAGAGGCGATCTGTGCCTGACGTATAAAGCCATGTCCAACCCGGAATTAATGGACATGCTGCACCTCAGAATATCCAAATCCCATCGAGCTACGCGCTCGAGAGACTTGAACCTCAGCACTGAAATAAATAGGACATGCTGGAGGGACAGATTCATAACCCAGAGGCTCCCTTCACTCTGGAATAAAATCCCAGTCCAGGTTAGGCAGAGTCCCTCATTGACTCTCTTCAAGAGGAATCTTGATGAGTGGATGGGAGATCATAGGTTTACCCCAGGTTTCACTTCTGTGTCACTGTTAGACAGAGGCACAGTATACTAACCTCGAAAAAGGGCATAGCAAAATAAATTTAAAATGGGTGGCGAAAGCCAAACACATTCTGGCTAGGCTTATAAATGCGCTGGGGCAGATAGCCTAGTATGAACCTATGAACCTATAAACTCCTTGGTATTACAATAGACAACAACCTTAACTTTGACACCCACATTAACAATACTATAAAATCAGTTAACAGAAAAATGGGCTGCCTGTACAGAGTCAAACCCTTCCTTACTCCAATAGCAAGAACTGCCATTGCCCACTCCCATCCAATCTCTACTCTACTCTATGCCTCACCAATATACACTAACCTGTCCAAAAAGAATCTTCTCAAACTTGCTACCTCTTATCATAATATTGCCAGATTTGCCACTGGTAAACCATTCAGAACCCATCACTGTCAGAATCTTAAGCAACTCGAATGGCTTGAACTTCAAAACCAGCTTCAACTCAACCAACTTACAATTGCCCATAAGGTCCTTTACCAGCCAAACAATACTCCAATACTCTCAGACCTCATAACCCCATACAAAAATCTTAATGCCTTGTGTTCTTTAAATAAACTACTAGTTAACATCAACAAGTCTCACAACATGGCTGGGGACTCTCTATTCTCAAACACAACTGGGAAAAACTGGAACCTTCTACCTATTGAACTTACTTCCCTTCCTTCCTTACCACTCTTCAGACAAAAACTTAAAACCTTCCTCAAAACACACTGGCTGTGCCCTTGTACCAACCCTGACTAACCTATCATTAATGCTACTAATATATTTTCTAGCTGTTCTCTCTCTACTAATTTAATCTCTGTAGTGCAATGGTAAGCATCTAATAAGAACCTGGATACTATTTTTTTTTAGCCACTAGCATATTTATATTATCTTGCGCTAAACTTTGTAAATAGTTTTTATGTCATTTACTGTTAAATGTATATAATATCTTCTATATCTACTTATTGTTTTTATTCTTATGTAACAATGCCTTATTGGCTGTTTGTATCTGTCTTAGAGCTTTTTTCCCCGGGCCTCCACTGAAAATGGACATATATCCAGCTGGACTAGCCCGGTCAACAAATGTAAAATAAATAAATAATAAATAAATAAATAGTTTAAATATTTTCCCCTGAGTAGTGTAGGATTATCTGAAGAAGGGTTAGTACCCGAAAGCGCTAAGGATTTGATAATTGTTTTTACTGAAGCTTCTTGGAATTTTATTCATTGATCTTATCCATCGACTTTGTGTTTGTATGGATGTCTGTCGTGTGAATTAAATTTTGGAACACAGTGGTGGTTTGCAATGTTTTATTTATTTTATTTGGACTGTGAGGTGCGTATAGCAGACCTTTGGTGAGGTCCCTACATTTTGTTCTTTCAACTCCAAAATAAACTTGCATTAGATTATCACAGTCATACTACCTCTCCACAAATATGCAGTAAGTTTTAGTACTTTCCTTCAAAAATTTCTTTGTCTTGTTACATATTATGTGTGTCCACAGAAGCTAATAGAATAGGTGAAAGATTGTAACAAATGAGGGATGATATCTGCTGCCAGACTAATAGTTCATTATGTTGAATTTTGATGAAATCAGTTATAATTTTCTTGTATTTACTTACAAATAGTCTTGACATCTAAAAACCCAGCCTCAACTATACAGATTTTGTCAGAGTGTTAATCCAAATATGTTCATAGATAACTCAGAATAATCCCTTCTATTTGTCTCATCCTCAAAAACGATTAAGTCATCAGTAAACCTGTAGAATTTTATAATGTGAGTTCTAAGAAATTCTTGCCTACTGATATATTCTAGTTCAAAAGTTCAGCCTTATCTCCTGAAAAAAATATTATATGGCTCTTACTTGCTTCTTGCTTCTTGCCTGGATGGATTCTTGCTAAAATTCAAAGTCTAGTTATATTTGCATTCACAGTCTGTTGCATACAGAAACTTGCAGAATATACACTGATGAGAGAATATACTTTGCAGCACTTGTCTTTAACAGCAGTAACCAATAACTTTTATAATAAATAAAACTGGACAAACGTTGCAGCTTAAAAGTACTGTTCCAACTTTACTTCTCATATAGTACAGATGATGTGAGAGATATAACATTTACCTTGGGACTTGTGTCCCTACCAAACCTCTCTAACCTAGCTGGATTTATACAGCTCTTTATATACTCTTTTTAGTCATGCATAAACATATTTTGGAGAATTGCTTATCCTGTAGAAACAATACTAAACTTCCTTGTTTAACAATGTCTTGTAAGAGACCAGCTTTTCTGACAGTGTGAATATCCTGTAACAGTGTCCTGATGTCCATGTAGAAAAACATATTTTTGAGGAAACACATTGTCTGTATTCTATTTGAATCTGTGTATAGAAACATATGTTCTTATGTCAATGCTGATAAGCATATCCTGTTTTTTATGCAGAAAAACATATTTTTGAGAAAACACATTGTCAGAGATCAGCTTTTCTGACAGTGTGAACATCCTGTATTTTATTTGGATCTTTGTATAAAAAACATCTGTTATCCTGTTTTTCCATGCAGAATAACATGTCATTGTTCTTTTTTGCATTTTTGTTCTTGCATACATCCTGTTTTGAGTCTGTAAGGGAAAAATGTCCATTCTTTAAAAGCAGATTTTGTATTTTTGCTCTTGCATACATCCTGTTTTGAGTCTGTAAGGGAAGAATGTCCATTCAGCAGATTCCTTTTCCAAGCCATGGTCATTTAGTATGACTGCTGATATTCATAAAATCTAACAATTCCCTCTGTTTTTAAACATACTCAAAACATTTTATATAGAAAACACAAGAAACAAACCTTTAGTTTGATACAACAAATCAAAATGCAATTTTACATAGTTAATACAATGATATTAAGTATTACTACCAAACTGAATGTATTTCAAACTTTTTCTTTTGCAGACCATTCTGTGAAAATATTTTGTCAGTTATGAGCTGTGTCTGCTTTAATTTTACTTGATCAATTTATTCTTTTGCAATCATAGAATTTAATTTATGACTTAGAACTGTTCCATTAACTCTTTGCAACTGTTGAATTAACTATAAGAGACAGTAACCATGTGCTACTGCAAGCATTTATACACTGCTGAAAACACACAATTTCAATGTCATTTTAACCATAACATTGTGGTCATGTCTTTGAATTGCCCATTAACATCTTGGTAAAGTACTGAACTGGGCTTAGATAATACATATTTGAAAGCAGTTATTTTACTGGGGTAAAACCAGTGATATTACAACTTGACAAATTACTTTTGAACTTCTGACAGTGTATCCTGATCAGTATGTATTTACACAGACTGTTTTCTGTTCATGCATTTCAATTTACTAGGTATACTGGACCCATTTTGTTAAAACATGTTTTTTCATACATATTTATTACTAGACATTCATTTAATTTGTACTGAATTTTTTTTGCATTTGTACATACAATGACTATAAAGTACATTTAGTCTAATCTTACAAATTTAATAACATTAATATTAAGCAAAATTTTGGAAAATGTTTGTCTCTCTAGAAATATCTAGTGGAACTGATACCAAATCCATATGTCCTGTTATTTTAAACTACATACTCAGCAATTAGAAACATTGATGCTTTTTTATACCAACATTGTTTTGCCAAAAACATATTAAAAATAGTGACCATTCTTGCTATTAGAAACATTTATGCATTTTTCATATCTTTATTCTCTCTTGTATAGCTGTAATCAATTTTAAATCATCTCTTGTTTTTTTTAAACCATCTCTTGTATAGCTTTACAATTTAACAGGTTGTAAATACAATTTAATACTAAACAATACAATAATAACCATTATGATAGCTTGTAAAATATCTTATCCTGTCAGGTTTAATCCAGTTTACCAGTATTTCTAATACACTAATACCTGTTTTTCCTCTCCCTAAAAGAGTATTGTCAAGAAGGAATGAGATATTTTTTCCTCTAGCTTTATTTTAGACCCTTGTTGTTTATTTTTTTCTGTAGCTTTATTTCAGACCATTGTGCAGTACTGCTTATACAGTCAGTGTAAAACTGAGAAAGTGCCCCTCCCCCTGTAGTACTTCAGCACTATTTATCTGCCCTATACTGTGAGAATAGAATGCATGTCAGCCCAACACTTTGGCCATACATTTACGTTATTTGGTTACTAATAAACTGTGGACTTTTATCTGATTTGATCATTAGTAGGTATTTACACCCTCCTGCACAATTGATTTGAACTGTATATATACTATAGCCCATTTGCTGGCTGTACTTGATGCAACTGAGGGGTTTTTTTGTCCTTTTAACATTTACTTGCAAACAGATTATCAGTGACATCTATGCACAATTGTGGCATTTTATGACAATTACTAAATAGTGTTGCTTGTAAACATTTTAACAATTATGTTTTAATAACAATGATGCTTTAGAAAAACTCAAGCTACTTATCTGGCAATCAGTCTTGTTGTTTATCTTATCTTTCCAGCATTTCCTGTAACTATTCATTCAGTCTAGGAAGGTCTGAGCTCACATTTTATATTCTGTAAACTATAGTTAATTTTTTTGGCATTTTTCCTTTAATGTGATTGTGATTTGCATAACTATTCATTTATACAACATAAATAGACATTATTTTACAATTACCTTACATGGATTTCAGTATTTTTTTTTTTTATTTAACTTTTTAACTGTCTTGCCATTAATTTTACAAAAACTGTTTGAATAATACCATCTGTGATTTTCTTTTTAAAATTCAGAACTTTAACTGTTTGGTGTTACTATATAATTATAAACAAATTGTAAAAAACAAAATAGATATTAGTTTAACCAACACATTTATATTTATATTATTTATATTTGCTGTTGTCTGCCTGTTATTCCTGTGTATTGTAACAGATGTACTCTAGATGAAAAGAACACACATGCATGTCTGTCTTGTATATGTATATCTTTATACAAGCATGTCATGTCTTGTGACTTTAAATTTTTACTCATCTATTTTTATTTAATTTATACATTATAATACACTAGAACAGTTTTGTTTACCTTTTGACTATGATAATGAATGGCATTCATATGCTTTACTTTACTGTAGTACTGATATATGTCTTGCTTTAACTGAATGAAAGTAAAACATTTAAGAATGATTTGTCCAGACATCAGATCCTACCATCCTACCATGTATGTTTAACCATTTTCAAAACATAAACATATTATAAAATATATTTCTTTTGCACAGATTAGCTGTGTATGCAGGAAGTTCCCAGTCTTTGTCAGTTCAGCTAACTTCCTTTATCCTGCAACTGCTGTTGAATTTCCAGTAATGTTGCATGGTCTTTCTGACATTCTTTAGTAAGCTGTTCTGCTGAATTTGAAACTCCTATGCACTTTTGAAAAAATGTATGTATAACTTGTCTAAGCTTCCTGAACTCATTGTGTCTGTATTTTAGAAGTTTACTACATTCCTTTGTAACAAAATGTACTAGGGGTTCTATCAGTAACTGATTTGACTCACATGTGGTGACAGGACATAACTGTTCAACATCAGAATGTAATGGAAACACTTTACCCTTAGTTAATTCTTCAGATCTGTCTTTACAGTCTATTTTTTAGCAATATGATGCAATATTATTTTATGGCATAATACACAAAATGCAGTTTTTGTTGAATCACACAATAAACATTTGTCATATTTCACATGATTTTCTTTGAGATACCAGTCAAATATTGTAATATATTTGCACAATGCCTTACTATCAACCTGCCCTAATAAGGTTTTACATTTACTAATGTGCTGTGTATACCAACATAGCAATTTTTTACATTTGCTTAAATTATGCATGAAAATACCCATACTGTTGAATCTAATATCCAAGACTGTTTAATATCCAAACTGTCGAATAGCAACCATACTAAAAAATGTGACGTAGAAAAAAGTCTTACCAGTGAGCAAGAAAACAGGTGATCAGGCTGTTGTTGCAGATGGCTGGAAATTTTTCAAAGTCACTTGAGAAGCTGGGAAAGCACAACAGGCAGCGGACTGATGGGCTAGTGGATATCCCCCTTTTCTTGAAGAATTTATGGCACTGCGAATTTCTTGAACTAGTCTCACTCCGGATTGTAGACGTCTAAAAAAACTTTACTACTGCAAGCTGCATAAACTGGAATACTTCTGTTTAGGATTTACACATACGTACAAATGTTAGTTACTGCAATTTAACTGAAGTGACCCTCTGCAGGGCTTACCATCACTCCTTCTGTGTTTGAATGCAGATTGTAGGTTCAAATGCAGGCTAGCTTGCCATTGAAAAAAATATATGGAGCTAGTCACTCAGCTGCCTCGCCATTGAAAAAATATTATATGGCTCTTACTTGCTTCTTGCTTCTTGCCTGGATGGATTCTTGCTAAAATTCAAAGTCTAGTTATATTTGCATTCACAGTCTGTTGCATACAGAAACTTGCAGAATATACACCGATGAGAGAATATACTTTGCAGCACTTGTCTTTAACAGCAGTAACCAATAACTTTTATAATAAGTAAAACTGGACAAACGTTGCAGCTTAAAAGTACTGTTCCAACTTTACTTCTCATATAGTACAGATGATGTGAGAGATATAACATTTACCTTGGGACTTGTGTCCCTACCAAACCTCTCTAACCTAGCTGGATTTATACAGCTCTTTATATACTCTTTTTAGTCATGCATAAACATATTTTGGAGAATTGCTTATCCTGTAGAAACAATACTAAACTTCCTTGTTTAACAATGTCTTGTAAGAGACCAGCTTTTCTGACAGTGTGAATATCCTGTAACAGTGTCCTGATGTCCATGTAGAAAAACATATTTTTGAGGAAACACATTGTCTGTATTCTATTTGAATCTGTGTATAGAAACATATGTTCTTATGTCAATGCTGATAAGCATATCCAGTTTTTTATGCAGAAAAACATATTTTTGAGAAAACACATTGTCAGAGATCAGCTTTTCTGACAGTGTGAACATCCTGTATTTTATTTGGATCTTTGTATAAAAAACATCTGTTATCCTGTTTTTCCATGCAGAATAACATGTCATTGTTCTTTTTTGAATTTTTGTTCTTGCATACATCCTGTTTTGAGTCTGTAAGGGAAAAATGTCCATTCTTTAAAAGCAGATTTTGTATTTTTGCTCTTGCATACATCCTGTTTTGAGTCTGTAAGGGAAGAATGTCCATTCAGCAGATTCCTTTTCCAAGCCATGGTCATTTAGTATGACTGCTGATATTCATAAAATCTAACATCTCCCATCGCTAAAATACTTAAAAATGTTTTCAAAAACAATTGATAGACTATGTCCTGCAGGAACAACTCCTATCCCCTACACAACATGGCTTCCGTCCTTCCCATAGTACTAGTACTGCCCTTGTAACACCTATAGATACTGTCAATAAAGCGAATGATAATGGTAAACTAGTGTATTCCTTATTTCTAGACTTGTCTAAAGCCTTTGATATAGCTTGTCACAGCAAACTATTGCTTCAAATGCCCTCACTAGGTCTCTCTCAGCCCACCATTCAGTGGTTCAAAAGCTGCCTATTCAAAAGCAGTCAGTAGGTATACCACAAGGCTCTAGCCTTGTTCCCCTTCTCTTTAACATTTTCCCCAACACCCTCTATACATTCACACAACAGACCATCCTAATATGATACACAGATGATTCCAGTATCATCTGCACATGTGACAACATGGTACACCTCTAAAAAATACCCAGGAAGCTTTAACAGCCAGTGAAACATGGTTTTGTAACTCACAGCTCATGCTCATCCCAAGAAAGACCAGACTACTATTTTTTTCTCCCCCAAATCCCTATCTCTTGAAAAAAGAAAATTTAAAGTCCTCTGTCTTGATAATACAATGACTGAGGTCACCTCCCTTAGCAAATTTTAGGAGTGGCAGTGAATGATAAACTTAAATTCAATCTTCATGTACAAAATTGCATAAGAAAAACTCATCAAAAAATAGAGATGCTTTACAGAGCCAAAGACTTTCTCAGCAACACAACTAAAACTACACTTGCCACTACTTATCTCCTCCCAACACTTATTTATGGTGATCCTACCCTTACTAACCTCCAGGCTTCACAAAAATTAAAACTTGAACAATGCTGTAACAAAGTTGCTAAATTTGCAGCAAATACTCATTGAAGAACCCACCCCTCTGTAGCACCAAAAAGCCTAAATTGGTTAGAACTGCTTCATCAACTAACATATACACAGCTTCTCACCACCTATAAAATTATCCAGCATTCATCTGCCTATCCAGCACTAAAAAACATTCTATACAACTACATTCCCAGTCAGTTATGCAGTCCAGTAACCAACAACTCCTGTCTGTCTACAACCCAGTCACATCTGCTGGGCATTGTCTATGCTCAGGCAAGGTTGCTAAGGCCTGTAACTCCTTACCTCTATCCCTTAGGTAAATCCCCTCCCCTCCCATCTTTCAAAATTACTCTAAAAGACTTCCTAGCTAAAATTTGCATTGTTCTTGCGCAAATCCAAGGTAAACTATATCCCTAAATGTGAACAAGTACCTTTTCATTCCTTATAATGCCTTACTATCATTCTTCACTTATTTCCTTACTTCTATCAAATCCTCTTCTCTGACTTTCTCTCTAAATATTCCATAAGCCTGTTTTTCCCTCATTTCATATTGTAGTTCTTGTGTTTTGGATTAACTTTAATTTCTCTACAAACTGTCTAAAATTTCTATAAATATTAAATGATTGTCATATAACTTCTATCAGTTCTTAACCAGTAATATGATGTCAGTCTTCACTCAGTCCTTGGTAGTGGGCTCTTTTCTGAGCCTCGGAACCGACTCAGCCGTTTACTCCAGCTCACACCTTCCAAACTCTCGAGCCAGGCACTACCCATAATGCTCCTCTCAAAATTACCCCAGACCTCATTTGCCACTTTGTAGGTCAGAGCCATTTGTCCTTCCCTTGAGCCTTGGCTGATTCTGAGTAAGTTTATTTCTATTAAAACTCTTATCTCTACATATTTTCGCTTAATTGTCTTCTTTAGTCTTTTCTCTGTGTACCTGCTCCTCTCGTAGCTTCATGTGAGTGTGTTTCTTTTCTCTTCATCTTTCTACCATTGATAGTCTCTTTAAGTACCATCATTGGTACAGTTATTTCCTTCATTACCCTTTTAGGTATTCTTATATTACCATTGTTGGTATTTTCCTCTTTCTATCTATCTCTATCCCTTTTTAATTGCTAAAAAAAAACCTTCATCACTATATCGCTTCTTTATCCATGTGTGTGTGTGTGTGTGTGTGTGTGTGTGTGTGTGTGTGTGTGTGTGTGTGTGTGTTTCAGCCCTTTTTTTTGTTATGGCTGAAGAACGACTCTCCCCTGTGAAAACTTCAAAAGGCACCACTGGTTTCAAAAGGTGCCAGAAGTGCCAGGGTAATATGCCCAACTCTGACGGGGATACCTTGTGTATACTGTCTGGGAAAACTACATCTTCAGGAAGATTGTTCTATTTGTCATGGGTTCTCTGCCTGTACCCTTACTGAGAGGAAGAATAAACTTATCTTGAAGGGACTTCTCAAATCTGATTTTGAAGAGGCCATTTCTGGGTCTAGGACTGAAGCTAGCACATCTTCATCCTCCTCTTCTTCCTCCTCCAAGAAAAGACCTTTTTCGCTTCCTAGTTCATCAGAACCATCCAAGAAGGTCTATAAACTGACCTTGGTACCAAAGAGCTCTTCAGCACAGGAAGGTTTATCTGGCTCAACACCCAAAATTGTATCGGAGCTGACAGAGAATTCTTTGGTACAGTACCCTCGGTGCCAAAGCAGTCACAGCTGTCTCTGCTCCCTAGGACAAGATACTGACCAACCTCTGATCCTTTTAAAGACAAGCCACTAAGTCCCTTTCTTGAAGCGAGACCCCCCACCCCAAGTCTCCTTTGACTGCCTCGATCCAATCAACTAAGAGTCTCTCAGCAGCCAACTGAGGGTGGTGGATCAGCTTCTGACGGCGATGGGATTATCCTTGGTTCCTAGCCGCACTGGTATTGGAACCAGCGAATCTTACGACACCCCCAATTCCTCTTCCTCCAACTCCTGTTGAGTCTTTGGAGCCCCCAGTTCTGAAACTCCCAACGTCAACTGTCTCAATTCCAGTAGCATCCTCTTCTCTGGTTCTGAGAGCTGCCTTGAGCTCCTCTGAGTTTTTGGCACCAGAGGGCTCCCGGGGCCAAGGCTGTCTGGTTGGGTCTTAGGTGCATGGACTGGTTTCCTTAGTTTCTGAGCCGTCCATGTTCCTTGGTGCTTCAGCCTTTGTAGTGTCAACCCAGGCTTTTGTTTTAGGGGCCACCTCCTCAGTGTGGGGTGTGACCCTGGTTCCAAAGGAGTCTATTTTGGTTCTGGGCTCCCATCCCTCTATGGGGGGTGGGGGGGTGGCCTTCCAAATCATGGAGATGACCTTGTCCATTGGGGACTCACAGTCTTTTCCATTCCTGTTGGGATAACTGTCTATATCCCCTCAACTTGAACTACCATCCATCTCATCCCCGGGACAGAGAGCACATAAGTCCCAGGCTACACACCCACTTTGGTGCTTTCCTCTTTGGACACTTCCCTGGATCATCCCCCCAGATAAGTTCCTGCGAAGAAGAAGTGCAAGTGGAAGCACTTAGACTCCCCAGAAGTGTCTTTCATCAAAGATATTGATTTTGATGAAGGGGAAGGTTCCCTCAGGTCACTCCCTGATGATGTTTCCTTCGGGGACATCCTAGAAATCCTGAAACAGGGGGTGGCTGGTCCTCCATCCAACCTTCCTCAGAAGAGTCAATATCGTTGGAGGCTTTTTGTGCCCAGCCCTCTACTTCCTGGATCTTTCCGCCTGCTGATGATCTTAAAAGGATGGTAAGACCCTTTCTGATGTAGGCATGTTTTTCCCAAGTCCTCAGAGGCCCTACTCCAGGAACCAGAGAAATGGGAGACTATGGGTTAAAAAATCCAAAAGGCCTTTCCAGGATTCACGCAGTAAAGACTTTTCTGGGGCAGAGGGGGAAGTATCAGAAGACACCACCCCAGAGGGAAAAGTGGACTGCAAAACCAGGGGTCCACAGAATCTTTCTCTGGCACTTCCTACTGGCACCCCTGAAAGGGCGCTGAGCAGTCAGGGGATGACTCTCTCTGCACCAATCTGCCTGGAAAACATTAACTATGGACAAATGGGTGCAGGGAATAATATCCAGAGGTTACAAAATACCACTATCAGTTCCCCCATCACCTCAGAAGAAACTCCCGGACATACCACCCAGTCACAGGGAAGCAGCAGCTTCAGAGATTTAAAGACTGCTAGACAAAAGAGTCATCCAAAAAGTCCCATCAGGCCAAATATAATCTGGGTTTTACTCAAGGTTGTTTTTAGTGCCCAAAAAAACAGGGGACTGGAGACCCATCTTGGATCTCAGCCAGTTCAACAAGGCTGTTCAGCAAACCAAATTCTGGATGGTCTTGGTACAGTCGATTCTTCCATTCCTATCACCAGACATCATTTAGAACAGGCAAGAAACTACTCTCTACACCTCTGTACATCTCTAGGCATAACTATACATTTTGAGAAATCAAGCTTGCAACCCACTCAGAAATTAGAATTTATCAGAGCCCATTTAAACACTGTTTCAGGAATTGCCTTTATGCCTACATAAAGATTTTAATGCATCAGATCACAAGTCAGACGAATTCTGCAAAACAAAAGAGTTCCAGCAAGATTAGTCCTACAAACATTAGGCTCCATGGCAGCATCAGTCATTCTTGTTCCCCTAGCAAGGTATCACATGAATTTTACAATGGTTACTTGCTTCCCAGTGGTCTCTGATGCACTTACCAGTGTCTCTCCTAATCTTGATTACTAGTTGCTGCAAAAAGGATCTCACATGGTAGCTCCACTCTGATCAGATTCTCATGTGTCGGCCATTCATTCTTTCCTAGCCCCATGCCATAGTGACCACAGATGCTTCCCAGATGGGGTGGGGGGTCATTATCTGGGAAGAACAGTCCATGGCACATGGTCCCAATTAGAGGCCAACTTGCACATTAATGTTCTAGAGATGAGGGCAGTGCTGTTAGTGTTGCAAGCATTCCAAGATGTCCTTCATCTAGGGACAGTAGCTCTTCAGACAGACAACATGTTGGTAGTCTGGTACATCAAGCAAACAAGGGGGAACCAAATCTTATCCATTGTGTTGAGAAGCCCTCAGAGTTTGGCAATGGGTGATTTCTTCCAACCGCTTTCTCACGGCAATGCACATCCCAGGGATGTGATAGCAGACAAACTGAGCAGAACCATCCTCATGCTTCATGAGTGGTCTCTCAATCCTGTGGTGGCAAAGGAGATTTTTCATCACTGGGGCAAACCTTGCTGCAATCTTTTTGCGTCCTCCCTAAACAACAAGTGCAGTAGTTACTTTGGCCTTATCCCCCCTCCAGGGGAGTCACCTAGAGATGCTCTTCTCCACAGTTGGCCCCCCGGTTTCCTCTATGCCTTTCCCCGACTCCCTTGATAATGTAGTTTCTAAAGAAAGCCGAAAGGTCAGATAACTCAGTTGTCCTCATTACCCCCTTCTGGCCTCGACAAGTTTGGTTTGCTTTCCTTTGGCCTCATCTTCTTCGGATACCATGGATTCTGGAACCAGCTACAGATCTGCTGTCTCATCTGAAGAGCATGGTTCATCTGAATCTCCATCATCTCAAGCTCACTGCATGGCTTCTCCAATTCCCATGATTGCCAGGCATCCACCCCTTTCTTCTCCTGTCTGACAAATTATTGTCTCTCATCACAAACCTTCTTCTAGGAAGCTGTATCAAAGTAAATGGGAAAAATTTGCTAACTGGACCCTTGACAATGGACTAGACGCTTATACCAGTCCTGTTCATAAGGTATTGGATTTTCTAGCTATCCTTTATCGATCTGGTTCCTCTGCTTCAATTAAAGTTCACCTAGTGGCAATTTCCAACTTTCATATGGCTCTTAATGATGTATCTCTAATGTCACACAAACTTTGTAAAGCATTTTTAAAGAGTCTTCTAATGTTAAGACCTCCATTCAAGGAACCCATTCCTCCTTGGGATCTGACTTTAGTTCTTCAGGCCTTTACTTTGAAACCTTTCAAACCATCAGCGACTTGTGACTTAAAATATTTGTTTTGGAAAACTTTATTTTTGGTGGCTATTACATCTGCCAGAAGAGTATCTGAACTTCAGGCCTTATCCTGCAAACCTCCCTGTTTAATATTTCATAAGGATAAGGTTGCCCTTAGGATGAATCCAACCTTTTTACCTAAAGTTGTTTCGAAATCTAATATTAACCAAACTCTTCAACTGCCAGTCTTCTTCACTTATTCCTCTTGTAAAGGAGAATATGTCCTTCACTTACTAAACGTCCACAGACAATTATGATTTTGTCTTCACAGAACAAAGGATTTAAGAAAATCTGACCATTTATTTGTGGCATTCTCCTCTCTTTTATTAGGTAATCCAGTTTCAAAGGTTGCCTTGGCCAAATGGCTTAGAGACTGCATAACTTTCATAAGTCATTCTAGAGGAATCCAACTTTCACATCCAGTTAAAAGCCCATTCAGTGACAGCAATGTCAGCTTCTGCAGTTTTTCATGCCAGTGTATCTTTGGATGATATCTGCGCAGCAGCCACTTGGTCTCCTCATACCTTTATCACTCATTACAAATTGGATCAGGTCTAGAGGGTAGAAGCATCATTCAGCTCAATGGTGCTTATGAATATTTATCCATGGGACCTCCTAAGACTAAAGTAGCTGGGGACTCTGTCCCCCTGTCAAGGATTGAGTGAAGATTGATAACATCAGATAAAGAAGTTATGTCTTACCATAATGTTCCATCTGTGTTGTCAATCTTCACTAATTCTTGACATCCCTACCCTCCTTCCCCCAACCTGAAACTCTTAGTGGACCGAGTTTTCCATAGCTAGCTTCATATGAAGGACACATGTCTGGTCACTGACTATTATGTCTATTATTTTGACTATAATTTCCACTTGTCTGTCTACCACTATGTTGGGCAAACTCGATCTGAGGTCATTTTGAGAGGAGTATTATGACTAGTGCCTGGCTCGAGAGTTTGGAAGGTGCAAGCTGGAGTAAATGGCCGAGTCGGTTCCGAGCCTAGAAAACAAGCCCACTGTCAAAGATCAGTGAAGATTGACAACACAGATGGAATGTTATGGTAAGACATAACTTCTTTTTTTATATATTATTCCTAATTTGTTGTAATTATCAAACTGCAGATTTTTCTTTTATTTTTGAAGTTTGTAAAATTAATGTTCTTAAAATGTTTTGCAATAATTTGGAGATTTTTTTCCATGTTTCTCTGCTGAAAATGGGCTTCTACCCAGTCGGACTTTCCCAGTAATCAAACATCAGTAAATAAATAATAAATAAAAAAGATGCATAGCTAAATTAGCATACATGGGGTCCAAGGGGCACCCAACTTTGTGCTTTCAGTTGTCTGTAAGTAGTGCCATTAAAGTCAAAATTATATTATGAAAGACCAACATAAATAATTCTGTAATATAATTATTAAATGGGGGTGCTTAGAATGTAGTTAATAGTCTCAGCTCCATGGCCATGTGTGATATTTATGTATACACTTTCAATATTTCATATTATCTAGTACAAATCAAGCCTTTTATCTTACTAAAAAAATCAGCAGACTTGTGAGTGTATGAGTTCAGATGAATAATAATAGCTCTATAAATATTATGAAATATATTCCTGTGTTTTACAAAACATAGCTATGTGAGGAGATAGCTCACCTCCCTGTGGATATTATTAACTTTTTGGCTACTTTAGTTAGACAGTAAAACATCGACATTTGTGTATGTCAGCATATTCAGAATATCCCAGTCTCACCCCCTATTTAAAAGCTTCCCAACATTGTGAACTACATCTTTATACGTTTCATAGCTCACCTTGCAGAAAGTATGAATGCCCTTTAAATTGGCCTTGCATACATTAAGATACTATGTAACATTCATAGTTTCAAAATGATTCCCTTTGTATGAAGGTTTATTTATAAAATTTTTATTAATGCTTACATTTTGTAAAATATTCCTCTCATCCTTTATCAAGTTAGAACTAAAATTATCGTGTACCTTTTGTAGTACATAAATGTTCTCAACAGCAAAATTTACCACACTGGAGAATTCCTTCAGCATAGAAAAGGTGAAATAAAATCACTCATTATTTAAAAATCACTCTTATTTTTAATACAAGTTGTGTCAAAATGGTAATAAGCATTTACTCTATCATTCTCATCAAAGAGCAGTAAAGGAAACTGTTATTAAAGTTTTTCATCAGCTTTTATAACTGTATAGGCAATAGGATTTTGGCAATTCTCCAAAAATTAATACAGTAAGTGTAACTTTCTGTTTAACCTACATGCATCAGTATTCGTTTAGTATAAACAAGGAAATATAGTAGGAAAAAGTCCCATTTTTAAAACTGACATTCACTGTGTAATAGGACATAATCTAGAGGTTTAGTAACAGTCATTTCATTTTTAGGATGCAGTATTTGTCAAGATCAAATATGGTAAAGCATCAGCAAAATTAACTTGGTCGAATGTTACTTTAGCATTTTCTGAATCCCTTATCCTCTTCCTGTTGTTGGTCTCCATAATTATCATTAGAGTTGTTTCTCACTCTTTTATGACCATATCCATTAGTCTGGTGAAAATCTGTCCTTCAGTAGTTTTCACATTTGGAGGAAATTTTTGCTCAATTTGGGCCACATCTGATTCATATTCTGAATCATCCTTTCACTTGTACTCTGTATACTCTTTATGTTGCCCAGATTTTATGGAATCTTCAGTGCCTTGACACAGACTTCTGACATCCCTCATGCTCCTCCGATTAAATGAAACACCTCCTTAATAAAGGAATTACTTATTATTATTGCAGTCATTTTAATCACTTTGTACCTCTTTCTTCATGTGGCTGATTAACTTTGTCTCAGGCCATTCCACTTTATGTTCTTCAGAGTGCCATCCATTTCATGTGCAGGCATTTTTACTCTGAATTTACCGTAAGACTGAATTAACTTTGCCATTCACTGCCTTTATGTAATAATATCTGATTCCGTCAGATATTGACCCATTCTGTTGTACAGTGCTGGACCACCATTAACTATCACTATTTACATTTTTTTTGTCATTTTTGCCTGATGGGGTCAAATTGGATTCTTGACTTAATACAGCATCAGAGCAGACAAAATGAATTCCAATCACTAGCACCTATCTGAAGAAACAAGAGCTGTGGACTACACTGGTTGGAGTAATGGAATGTTAATTTCTTACTCTACTCTTGATATAGATTTGACATAATCCACATCTGGACAGTGTCTGTTGGCAGTTTTACTCTAACAAGGCTAATGTTACCCTTATAATGATGTTGATGAACAAGTGACTAAATACAAATATTTGGGGTTATGGCTTAGACCTCAACCTTCCTTCAGTTACTACACTGACTGAATTATTGCCAAAATGTAATTACAAATCCAGAAGGCTTGTTTCATGTAAGACTAGGGAAGCCATAGTTAAAAAGCTTTCACATACCTAAACTATGATACGCACTGCAGCTGCTGCTTTAGGTTGCCAGACAAACCTTTCACCTGCAAATCTGCCTCAGCAAAATCTATAGGTTTGTTTCATTTTCTACCTGATGGGAGTATGGGGTACGTCCCTGTCTAGAAGCAGCTGGTTACTAATAGCTGAATGACTAACATTTCTTCTGTCTGTCTCTCTGTACTACCTGCCCGTGTGTTCTTTTTTTTCAAAACAAGTTTATTGTTTTAACATATAAGAGAAATATCATAACAATTTTATACAAGTAATTAAAAATAGGTATTATTATAATATTCAACAAAACAACTAAAGTATTTAAAAAGACATCCACTACAATCAGATCAATTAATTAAACTAAAATATCATGCTATTGAAATTAAAATTTTTTTAACAAATTTTGTAAATTATCCCATACAATAAAATAAGATGTTTTTCTGTTTGTTCTAGTCCTAATTGTGTTTATTTCCATATGGCACACTATATTTATAACATTTTTAAATTCATTGAACGAAGGAGGTGTATCTGAAATCCAATTTCTAGTTATTATTTTCCTAGCCACTGCTAGAATAGACCATAACAAGGGAAGCTTAACCTTTTTAACACTTTGAGGTACAGGTGTGTTGAATAATAGAAGAGATTTAGAAATAATGAAATTATCTGTAAAAAGAGCCTGCAAAAATTCATTAATTGACTTCCAGTATTCTTTCAATTTTATACAGTCATAAAACATATGAGCCCAGTCAGCATTAATTTCTACATTACATCTCTTACATAGATTATCTTTATTATTTATTTTATTCATCATCAAAGGTGTATAAAAGATCTATGTAAAAATTTCCATGTATAAAGTCTCCAGACAATGGAAGGCGTAGTTCTATAAGCAGATTCCAATATATATTGTTTATCTTGTTGATTTGGTGGGTCCCCATTAATAGAAGTGAAATAATTCCAGTATGAATCTACACTGTAAAAAGTTTCTTGTCTGATAACTTTATGTATGTATGAAAGTTTACCTTTATCAGAAACTTTATGTTGTAAATTTAATATCAAGTAATCAATCAGTGTTGGAATAGATTCTTTAACAGTTATAGACATTAAATCTATTTTATTAATGAGATGTTGTCTAAAGGTCTGAACCTCTAACCAGCAAGTTTCTCTTAGATCAAATTCTTGTTTTAAGAAATCTAGATTTTTAACTTTATTATCAGATATCAACTGATACCAGTACTTTAGATCATTATCTATAGCTAAATGAGTTCCTTCAGAAGTAGATGACAAAAGCATACCCTGAGTATACATTATAGGAAATACAATAAAATTCCATTCCCTATACTTAGGGTGCATGAATATAAAGTTACGATAACTAATAATAATATTTAATGGGTAACAAACCATATGTTTAGGTGTAATAGGTGAAGTACAAAATTCCTTTAGTAACCATAACATGGAGTTATTTACAATCATATTTTTATGTGTTAAGGAGATTTTCATGAAGTGTATACTAATTAGCTCCCAATAATCTTTCCATTTTGTGACATATGACTGATCTATTAATAAAGTAATAACTTTTACAATAGAAGAGATAGTATATAAATTAAAGTCTGGAAAAGAAATGCCCCTTGAGACCAGCTATTAGTATGTTTCTTTAATGCAATCCTAGGTCTATTAGGTGCCCATAAGAAATTTAACATTAGTGTGTTCAGTTTCTTGATAATTATTTTGTAGGTGGAAGTATTATTAATTGTATTAAGTATAAAATCTTGGGGAATATTATCATTTTAATAATTGTAAGTCTCTCCTCCATAGTAAAAACATATTATTCCAGGTATTAAAAAGATTTTGTATATTAAGAAAACAGGTATTATAATTGTTATATATAATAGATTTAATATCTTTAGATAGTATTATACCTAAATAAGTTATCTGACCTGAATTGGGTACATATTTAGTAAAATCACTAATGAGAATATGTTTTCGTGTATATATAGGTAGTATTTTAGTTTTTTCTTCATTGAATATTAAACCAGAAATACTTTTAAAATTCATCATGTTATCAAATAGAGACTGTATAGAAGAATTAGATCCTGCTGATGTAATTAGAACATCGTCTGCAAAAAGTTGAATTTTGGATGTTGTATTTTCATCTATTTCAAAACCCTCTATGTCAGTACTGTTTCTGATCAAATTAGCCAAAGGCTCCATTACTAAAGTGAATAATAGTGGAGAAAGTGGACATCCTTGTTTTGTACCTTTAAGAATGGGTATTTTTTGTGAAACATATGTTCCTACCTTAATATAAGCCAACATTCCTTTGTATAAATGTTCAGTTAGATTTACAAATGCATCTGAGAAGTTTGTGCACTTCATTAAGGTAAACAGATAGTCCCAACTTACTGAATCAAATGCTGAACTTATATCAAGACTAATAAGTGTTAAATCTTTCTTTTTCCTATTTGCAAAATCAATTAATGTTAAAGTTCTTCTTATATTATCAAAAGTATTTCTATTTACAATGAAGCCTGTCTGATCTATATCTATAATGCCGGGAATGATTGTCTTCAATCTATCAGCAAAGATATTCATAAACATTTTATAATCAACATTAAGTAATGAGATGGGCCGATATGAAGAACATCTAGTTGGATCTTTATTAGGTTTTAAAATTGGCGAAATAAATGTATATTGCCAAGATGGGGGGGTTATTAACTCAGTTTGGGCCAAAATAAAAACCTTATGTATTAATGAATATGTATTTTTAGAAAGGATTTTATATATCTCTGGTATAATACCATCATTACCCGGTGCTTTGTTTGATTTAAGCTTATTTATTTGTGTAATAACTTCTGTATATGAAATACTCTTGTCCAATAGTTTAATCTGTTGTTTATTAAGCTTTTTATTCATATTTGTGGTTATAAACTCCTTTATTTTATCTTTAGGTTCCATGTTAATATTATTATGGCTAATTTTGTGAAAGTGATTTCTAAATTCATCTAGTATTTCTGGTATACTAGAAACATTCTTCTTTTTCCTTAGAGAAAAGATTTCTTTGATATGGTTTTGTTTATTCAACCTTTTTGTTTTATTTTTAAGTCTATGTAAGTATTTGGGGCTTATTGAATAAGACAAAACTTGTATTTCTCTAAAGTTATTTTAACTTTATGAGTTAAAATTTCTTTGTATTTCTCATTTAGTTTGTTTATTTCTTCAATAACTTTCTTGTCCATAATATTTTCTTTATTATTATGTTTATAAGAGTCTAATTTACTTTGAATATCTAACAATTCCTTATCCCAAGATTTCCTTTTATTATTATACCATCTGATACTTTGTCCATATAGATAGGATTTTAAGGCATCCCAAACATAAACAATGGAGACTTCAGGAGTGTTATTTATGTCTAAAAAATGTTTTACTTCTGAAAGTATATATTCTTTATAGTCTTTTAGTTGAGTTAAGTATGCTGGTATCCTTTTGATCTGAACATTATGAGTATTTTTATCATGAATTCAAAAACAATTGAATTATGATCAGATATAGGACATGAAATGATTTTGGAATTAATTAAATCTGTTACCATCTGGTTAGAAATAAAGACCCTATCTATTTTTGAATAAGTTTTGTATCTGTTAGAAAAAAGGTGTATGGTAATGATTTTGAATCTATCTGATTATTAATATCATTCAAA
>NC_056745.1:100409768-100584768 GCF_019279795.1 Protopterus annectens | reverse complement strand
ACCTAGGACATGAGCAAAGACAGTCATAGTGAGCAGCCTTCCTACCCAACAAGCAGGAATATGTATACATAAAGTAACTTTTTGCAGCATATTGATTTTTACTCTTCAGAACTGAATGTGAATAACTTTCTGATAGTGTTTGGAGCGAATGACAGTAATAAAAATCGTACTGTATATTTAATGCCTGCTTATATGATGCCAGCATGATCTACCTGTGACACAAAGATCTCAATTAGATCTATTTTCTGTCTTTGTGCATTACCAGGCTGATCTAAACACAACTCTCCCAGATGATGAAAACTACTTTTATGGTGTCTCAAGTCAGTATCAGAGCTCAGAGAACATGACAATTACTTGTGCCACAAAAGTCTGCTCTTTTGGAAAGCAGGTGGTGGAAAAGGTGGAGGTAAGTGAGGAAGAAATGGCAGTTGAAACTATCCTCAAATGTACTTGATTTCTTATGTAACCTTCTGTACCTATACTTTCAGCTACCAGTGTACCTTTAGATCTGCTTATAGATGTACTGGTAGATGCATACATTTTAAATGAAAATTGCACTGATAAAACTGTAATGTACAACATAAATGAAGTCTTTTTTAATTTGAATAAGCAAGCCAGAGTAAATATCATTTGTATATACAGGATTAAGGAAAAACAACTCTAAAGCTCATTTCTTCACATCTGTGATGAGCAGAGAATTATTACAGCAGAATTTCTAGTCATGCTGTGAGTGTGTTGTCAACTCTCCTCAGAAATAGAAACTTAGACTTCCATTTTATTAATTTTCCATCTAAAAGCTTGACTACCTTTAATTTTAATAAAAGGTTTGACTGCACTTAATGTGAATAAAAGTAATAGCAAGATAGTTTAATGCTACAGAATTAATGTCTTCAGAAAATGTCTGAAGATTTAAATTCACTTTTAAACAAAAAATTAAATGCCATGAAAAGAATTGTCCCCTTATGAAATAAAATGACAGCACTGCAACTGAACTGGGGCCACGGCTGACAGATGAAAACATTTTCAGAAGATCGTATCAGCAATTCAAAAATTTTCATCTGTACTCTTGTGTTTTACAACTAGCAAAAATGATAAAAAAATACCATCAGATGAAATCTTCTGATTTGGAAACAATAATGTCAGAAGTTGGTAGTCAAGTTTAAGACATCAAAATGCAAATATATTCATACAAAAGTTAAATTAAACATCACTGAGCTGATTAGATAACCAAGAGAAGGAATCATAAACCGTTTCTCCAAAGTTTTGTAGTTTTGACATGATCATTCTTATTATACTGTAAGGGCACATCATTTTCTGAACCCAAAAATGCATTAAAAAATATACATGTCCAACATGCATCAGATTTTTAGCTGTTACAAGAAGCAGATGGTGTTAAGAACTGCTTACATAAATGGCCTTTTGGAATTTAATGATATTTGAATTGGGAAATTGTGTTTTCATTCAGTTTAACTGAAACACTGAACGCTTGTCAGTAGGACTTCTGTTTTATAACCTGTCAAAATCAAATTTCAGCTTCAGTCTGATGATCTTAATTTAGTCATATTTGACAACATACCTCTCAACCTCTTAGGGCAGGAAATTTGGACTAAGCCTAAAATAATGGGGGATGGGGGGACAAAGTTTAAATATTGACCTGATGTTGTCAATTTTCATTCTGTCCTCAACCTGTGGGCCAGATTCTGATCCTTGGAACTGACCTGGCTGCTGACATACCTCATGGTAACCAAAAAACTCTCGAGCTTATCCCTTATCCATAATGCACCTATCCCAGTTACCTCAGATCACGTTTGCTGCTTTTTGTGTCAGATGTGGAGCCAATTGCTCTTGAGCAGATAAGTAATTTCTTTATATTTTTTCAACTCTATCTCTAACTTTAACTCTTAATCCCTGTACATATACCATACTTTTCACTTAACCTTATAAATCCCTTACCCATTCAGTGCTTGTAATACATTAATTCTTGATCTTTGCTTTCCCCTTTCCCTTTCCATACACTTTGGTGTAGTCTCAGTATCATTGTAGATAGATGTTTTTCTTCTACAGTCTATGTAGTCTTTCTATCATTGTTGATATAACCTTTTCAAATTACTACTTTCTGTAAAAAAAAAAAAAAAAAAAAAAAAGCTGTCCTCTTTTTTCCTCTATTAGTGTACACGTGTGTGAGTGGAAATATGGTGGAAAAAGAAAAAGCTCCCGATAGAGTTAAGCATTGTCAAAAATGTGGCCATAAAATAACATTTTTCTGACATGCATTCTTTATGTGTTTATTGTTTAGGCCATCTACATCTTCAGGTGGTCTGCTCAGTTTTTCATTTGTTCAGTCATAGGGCTCTTGTTGAGCAGAAAAATAAGCTTATTTTGAAAGGCCTGCTTCCGTCTTCATTCAGCAAGGCATTATCTGAAGCCACTTCAGCTAAAGATAAATCTAACAAATCTGGCTTTTCTAGCCCATCTTCCCGAGTCAGAGTCCACAGAGACAAAAATCTTCGGTTCAGTCATCTCCTTCGGCACCGATAAGGAAAAATTTTCATCCTCTGGTTCCATCTGTTTCCTCAGAACCAGTGGTTAACCAGGCCTTAATATAGGATCAAACTAGTTCTTTGATGCCTAAGGCTATGGATCAAAGACGAACTTTGGTACCGACATCCTCGGATCTGACACCACAATTACAGGACTCTACAAAAATTACTCTACCAAGAACTACTTATTATCCCTCATTTGATACTTTTCCAGACAGACCTCTATCACCCTGTTTAGAGAGACCTAAGTCATTTTCTGTGATGTCTGCCTATTCCTCTAGAAGTCTAACTGAAGATGATGTAGAGAGACTAGTGAGAAAGATCCTTTGAGCGCAAGGACTGACAAGAGCCACCTTGGTTCCTACCCTGACAGGTCAAGGATTTCATTCTTCTACTACTCCTTTAGTTCTTCCTCTAACTTCACTTGAATGTTTAAAGTCTACAGTTCCAAGCTTTCCGGTGCTGTCTGTGTCAGAGCTGAAGATATCTCTATCTTTGGAACTGATTATTGCTTTGAGCTCTTTGGCTTAATAGGAGCTGGAGACCTGTTGGGGCTGTATCTGTCCTGTTGGTTCCGAGGGACTGGAGTCGACTCTGATGTCAGAGCCTTCTCTGCACCTCATAGCTTTGGCATGTATCAACTCAAATCTGGCTTCTGCTTCAAGAGGGATCTCCTCAGAGCAGGAGCTGATCTCGGTTCCCAGACCCACTGTTTCGGATCCGAGATCCATCCCTTCTCTAGGTGGATCAACTTTCGAGGCTATGGAGAGAGCTATGACTGCAGCAGTCAGCAAGTTGGCCCCTTCCTTCTCCAAGCATACTTCCCCGTTACTCTTACATTCAGCATCTCAACCAGTCCCTCCACAAGGACAGTGAGTGCCTAAACCTCTGGAATCCCAAATAGGAATGCCCTCTTCTACTGATACTTCCCCAGATCATTCCACTGAAGAGGTCCCTAAGAAGAAGAAATGTAAGAGGAAGCACTTGGATTGAAAAGTAGTTATTGTGTTGCTTTCAAGTTTGGAGTATATGAAATTTCACGGCAAGATTTTTTTTTATAGAAAGGGACTTAAGATTAGCTGTATATGCTCTATTCAAGGTAGTTTTTCAAAGACCTGGCTGATACTGGATATAGTAGGCAGTATAAGAACTGCCAATTGCTCAGAGGGAAATGTACTACTTACCGATAATATGTTATATATTTATGAGAGCATAAGAATGCTCAGCAAAATGGGGCTAAACTTAAATGAGCAGTCCTAAATACTGATCATACTTTCATACCTACACCAGTGTAAGGAGACTCTGAAAATGTCAGTTGCAAATTGGTCATGTGTATCACCAAAATCCCTAAGCTCAAAAAGATCTGAACCTCATACACATATCACAGTTGTTGTTGTGTCTTTCGGCTTATCCCGGTTAGGGGTCACCACAGCGGAACTCCAGTCCACTAATGTTTGGTAGTGGATTTTTACGTGCCGAGTTACCAGCCTTGATGCACAACCTTCAACGAAGGCACGCCCATTCACGCATGCCACCACACAGAAGACGCTCTAGCTGAGAATCGAATGCGACAACGTCTTGCTGTGAGGTGATAACGCTACCGCAGCACCACTACCGCGGAAGTGCGCATGCCTTTGATAAGCCAAATTAAGTAATCCATGCAAAAGCACCACAATATGGCAGGGGTTAGAGTCTGTAATAAACAAAGGCCTGTGACCAAAAAATGAATAAAAAAATCTCCTAAGATAAATACCCTTTGACCTGGAGAATGGCAAGTAACATCCTGGTTATTGGTTACTTTGTTATACACAAATTAAATGCATACCCCTTAGGGCTTTTTAAAGAGCTTGTGACACTATCTTGCTTACCTATGCCCAAAATCAGGGACTGCTCAGCTAAATTAAAATAAATAATTTATTTATGTAATTAAGTTAGAAAAATTATAATTAAAGCAAGTAAGAGTAGCTACAGAATGTAAAATGTCAGCATATATTAAATCTTTGGGACTCCATGCAAAGTTATAATTATTCACATTTGAGTGATGTATCTAAAGAAGCCTTCCCTGTTGGATATGTAGGAAGGTTTCGTGGGACTATAGAACATCCTGTCAAGAGTGTAAAACTCAAGATCCATCTGCTTAATGAAATCCTGGCTTTACCTCATATGGTTGTTGCATATTAAGACAAAATTCTAACTTACAATTGCTGGATAATAACATGGTGTCAAAGACAGAGGTTTCAGAGTCTCTCCACTTGGAGAGAGATGTAGTACTAGCTGGAGTACTGCACACCCAGTAGGATTCACCACTTTTCCAAGGAGTTACTCATATTGAAAAGTCATTTTTTAGTGATATACTGTCTTTTTAAGGCCTTAACACATTTGAGCCAATAGCACATGACAAATAAATATTATAAGAATTCAGAAGTAATGTCAGCTATTCTTATTGCTAGAAATCTTATGAATAAAACAGATGATTTGGAGGCCATCCATTTCTTGATGTCTGTTGGTATTTGCTTTTCCACCAAAAACTGGCTTATAGATAAAAAATGTGTACCACAGATTCCAGGGTTCATTTCTATTTTATTGTTGAAATGGGTCCACTTTAGATCACTCCACTACCCTGGTTAACAATCTTAAATAAAATAAAATAAAATACAATAAAATAAAATATAGGCCTAGTGGGACAAGTGGTTGTGAATCATCATTTCTAGATAAATAAATACTTAAAAGACACACATGAAGAAAACAGTGCAGAACTAATAGTCACACAGTAGATATAAGCAATGTTGAATATAACATTATAGGAAACTAGCAGACTCTGTGACTGCCTTTTTCAGAGCTTGCAGTTCTGACATTGTAGCAGTGATGTTTTGTGTTGTGAGGTTCAGAAGTCTGGCATCTCATTACATGTCAGTTTGTGCATTTGAGAATCCTACTGCATGTGTGTGTTGTAACAAGGCAGACTGCACAGTTTACATATATTTTAAGTAGTAATGAATAAAAAAGTGGTCAAAGCAAAGGAGGTTAATTCTTCCAGGTATTTGCTAATTAGTTTAAACCTGAGTTTGCATGATTATGCATAATTTTCAGACTAAAGTCAAAAATAAATTAATGTACATGCATATATTCATGTTGCAAAATGTAACATGTTCCTTCATTTGGGTTTGTGGAGAGTGAAATTTGCAGTTGTGTGCATGGGCAACCAACGTATTAGAGCTTATAGACTGTATCTGGTAAATGAATTGTATGAGGGGTGGTGGTTTATTGATGTCATATGCAGTCATAAAATAAGTTGCATCTGGGAGTGGGTATTATAAACAAGAAAGCACCTGGGCAAAAACCACAAAGCCGTCTATAATAGATTAATTCATTTTACTTGCAGTTTCATTGCTGTTGAGGGCTAAATCTCTGACTGTGGCCTAGACAACACCAAGGACCAATTAGCAACTCATGCACCTGATGGAGCTGGAAGGGGATGATGCTGGGGGGAATGGCATAAGAGAATCAGCTGTGTATTACCTAAGTCCTCAGAAAAAGGGTGGGATACAAATACAAAGTCTGGGATAGGATATAAGGCTCGCCAAGCCACCTATGGGTGGCAATACTCAAGTTAGATGTGAGCATAAACTCATGTGAAGAATGTGTTGTGGGCCTCAATGGTGATGTGGCTCACACACCCCTGTACACAGGAGAGGACATCATAAACTTCCTCAATTATTTGGAATCCTCTGAGGACACAAAGTACCCTTGTGACTGCTCAGTTATAGCAGCAACACAAATGACATTTGCAATATAGTGAGAAAAAATTGGAACATCTTAATTAGTGACAACAGTTTGAATGGCATAGTAGGTACAAAATCCGTCTTTAGATATAGGAGGAATAAAAATCTCAAGGATTTACTTTGCAAGGAACCACTAGTGAGCACCATGCAATATGCCCTTCCGTATTCACTAGGAACCAATATCTGTGGTTCATGTAAAGCATGTCCATATATTAACAAAGAGATTGGTTTTACACATCCCATCACCAACAAAACTTTTCATTTTAAAGGAAGAGCCACCTGCCGCACAATGAATATTGTTTATCTAGCTGAATGTTGTCAATGCCAAAGTTTTTACGTTGGCAAGACGAACAGCATGTTTAAGGTTAGAATTCTCCAACATCTTTCCAGTATCAGGAATAATGATGAAAGGAATGCACTTTGCAGGCATGTGGTTCTATTTCCTAAGCATACATTTAAATTCAGGGTTATTGCAAACATTAGATCCAGCACTAGAGGGGGTGACATTGTGCTTCAAACTGAGTTAGTAGAAACCACTTGGATAGTTAATTTGATGGCGAACAGGTGGCCTGGATTAAATGAAGTAATACCTATTAAGCCTATACTAAAAAATAGGCGGGTGTTTCACTGAATTTTATTGAATTTTATTGAATGTGATTGGTTATTAGTATGTATAAAAGCAGATCATTTTATCTTTTTTCTTTATCTGAAGAAGGGTTATCCCGAAAGTGCTTATCTTGTGATTTTATCAATAAAAGTTTTATACGCTGCCAGCAGTGTCCAACGTTGTTTTCCTCATATCTTCTTCGTTTCTACTTTGTTTGGACTTCAGCACTCTACTGGTTATTGGTCTTATCAGACTGTATCTGGTAAATGAATTGTATGAGGGGTGGTGGTTTATTGATGTCATATGCAGTCATAAAATAAGTTGCATCTGGGAGTGGGTATTATAAACAAGAAAGCACATGGGCAAAAACCACAAAGCCGTCTATAATAGATTAATTCATTTTTCTTGCAGTTTCATTGCTGTTGAGGGCTAAATCTCTGACTGTGGCCTAGACAACACCAAGGACCAATTAGCAACTCATGCACCTGATGGAGCTGGAAGGGGATGATGCTGGGGGGAATGGCATAAGAGAATCAGCTGTGTATTACCTAAGTCCTCAGAAAAAGGGTGGGATACAAATACAAAGTCTGGGATAGGATATAAGGCTCGCCAAGCCACCTATGGGTGGCAATACTCAAGTTAGATGTGAGCATAAACTCATGTGAAGAATGTGTTGTGGGCCTCAATGGTGATGTGGTTCACACACCCCTGTACACAGGAGAGGACATCATAAACTTCCTCAATTATTTGGAATCCTCTGAGGACACAAAGTACCCTTGTGACTGACTGAATAATCACCTTTTCTGGACAGTTTTCACCATCAAATGGGGGGGTCCCGCTGTACAGAAAATGGCTGTACTTTGTCTCATTAGAAGGGTTCTAACAATGTGTTGGATATTGTCATACTAACATAGGTTCATAGGTTTATAGGTTGGTACTAGGCTATTGGCTCTAGGGCCTATACAAGCCTAACCATAACATTTCCCCGGCTATTTTTCCAGGAATTTTACTTCCCTTTGCCTAAATGTCTTTAAGATATTTTATCTTGTGGTTGTCAGACTAACATAAGTAAATACTATCTTTAAGATATCTTGTTTTGTGATTAAATGTTTTAAACATTCATAATCTGTTCAGTACAGGCTTTGAACTATGTCTTTATATCCCATGCTGTCTTAATTTGAGCTGACCTTTCTTGCCTGATTTAAGACATGCCTACACTCTTCCGGACTGTGATGAAGGCTTTGTAAAACTGAAGAAATTGTGCCACAAAAGGCAGGTTAGACAGCGTTGTATCTGAACACTACTTTTTATGCCAAAATAATCCGGACTTGTGACACTAGTATTGGTGTATATTGATGAAAATAAGGCATTCAGTAGAGACAGCTGGGATTTGTTTGAGTAGGGCAATGGCTGCATTTATGCTCTCCAATTGAGTAATAGGGTTAATTAGAGAATATATAAAGGGTCAGACACAAGAATTAAGGTGGAAGGTCTTCTCTCCAACAAGCTGTGTTAGAAGAGAGGAACCAGGCAAGGATGTCTTCATTCCTCTTTATTATTTGTTTTATACTGTGACCATTGACAAAGGAAATAAAGGATTCACAAATTCAAGGATATAAGGTAATCAAGAAAGGTTAGCACTGTTTACAAATGATATTATTCTCTACTTCCTAAATCCAGTGAAGGATAATTCATTGTTGTGTAACATTCTGGTCTTTTCACGATATAAATTAAAGGAAGACAAAACAAATGCTATAGCTGTAAACTATGTACCCACACTTAAATGGCTCTCTAGTGAAATGCTAGCAGGCTTAATGCCAGGTGCTGAAAATGTGTAAAAAAGACCAAAAATCTGGACAAGAGTGAAAAACAAGAATCACTCTTCTCCTTAAAACTTCTTATACCCCCCCAAACTTATATATACCAACTCCGAGATGACCATTCCTCAAAATAAAGGGATTATAAGAAATGGCATCTCAGACTTAGTATATGTAAGTCTGATCTTTCGGCCGTTCAGTCTCCATTTTGGGAGTCGCCCTAGCAAGTCCCAACATTTCAAACAGTTACCCTCATGGATTGGTTCAGCAGTACCATATCAATGGGAACATGATAAGAATATGTTATAAAAGACTAAACAAAAAAATAATACAAAAATGCAAAGTTGGAAGCTCTTGATTATGGATATGGTTAGTAAAATAGAAGCAGTGAAAATGTTTCTAGTCCCTTTAGTGTTATATACAGGTTAGAGATATTTTTATCAACCAGAGGAGACGCTGTAGATCACAATTAATAGAGCTGAAATAATTTCTTTGTGAGGGGAAGAAGGAAAGAGCTAAGTGGTATAAGATGGTTCTTCCCATAGAACAAGGTGGCTTAGAATTACCTGATTTGAAAAGATACTTTAGAGCTGCACAGTTTTTGCACAGTTGTGGCTTATATGTACATAACACAAGCAGAAGGTTACAAATCACAGTCGAAAGGTGTAATGATGAAATGGAGGGGATCCAAGAAATAGGGAGAGAGCAGGATTTTGGACATGCCCTTAAGGAGAATAACAATAGCAATATAGAATATTGTATTTATAAAGTATAAGAAATCATTCTAAGAATTAAACCACCATGGAAATGGAGAAAGGAGATTTTTCCAGTAGGGATGGCTGCAAGTAGAGGTATAGACAAGAGGGAGGTGGTGTAAATAACTGTGGAGGGAAAGGTAATTGAGTGGGATGAGGCCAAGCATGAACTTTGGACTGCAGGTTAGACACTGCCTTCCCTAACAGGAATTGATAGACAAAGATAAAAGGATAGGGGAGTGCTAAGTAAAAGAGCAGCTCTGGCTAAGGTCTTGGTTGAGTCTAGAAAAGAAGCTGCCTTTAAAAAAGGGATAATTAGCTTGGGATATAAAATATTGCATTATACCTGTAAGAGTCAATCAGAAGTTAGAAAATATCGGGAAGAGTGACTGGAAAAGCAGTTTACAAAGGAACAGTGGGAGAACATCTGTATGGCTCCCACATTTGTAATAACGTTCACAAGGTTTAGTATTTTTGCATGGAAGTGTTTGCATAGATATTTTTATATACCAAACAGACTTCAAAGAATTTGCCTTAGGTAAACAGCAATTGCTGAAAGTGTGATAGGAGTGAGAGAAGTAAATGGGTAAATATTTTTTGGGGGAATGTAATGAGTTGTCAGATTTTAAAAATACCCTACAAAGTACACTATCAGAAGTGTTTGTGGACTAAGTAATTGTAAATAGGGAAATTATTTTTTGAGATGAGGTAGTAGATCTGAATTGCACAGACATAGTTAAGGCCTTCCTAAGTTTAATGTTATTTGCTGCCAAAAAAGCAATTACCAGAAAACAAACATCAAAATCTAAATCAACTGTTAATGATGTATTGAACATTGGAAAGGAGATAAAATAATTGGAGATGGGATCTTTAGAAAAGGGAAGCAGCAAATTACTTGGAAATAAATGGAATTTGTGGGAGCAGTACATGAGGAATAATGTTTAGGAAGAGGAGGAGTAAAATTCCAGGAAGAGAAGGACTTGAGCAATTTATGTAATGTTGGAGTGAATGATAATTGTTAAAACAGAAAAGATATATGTATAAGAATTGAAGTTAATGAAAAATATTTAAAATATTTTCTTTTCTTTTCTGTATGAAGTTAATGAAGGTGTTTAATAAAGGACCATTTGGACTTGTGTGCATGTATGTATGTGTGTGTGTCTGTGTGAGAGTGCATATGTTCATGCACATGTGTATGCATGCATATAACAATATTGCATCAGTTCATGTATTTTTTTGTTTTACTCCTTGTGTTTCAGGTAGAACATGGACATTTTGAGAATGGCACCTATATGTACCATATTCATCGTTCCCCTCTTTGTGAATATATGATAAATTTCATCCACAAATTGAAGCATCTACCTGAAAAATACATGATGAACAGTGTGTTGGAGAATTTCACTATTTTACAGGTTTGTTGTTCATACCTTTTATAGTACCTTGTGGAGTTTTTGTCACTAAAAGTTCTCATTTTTAGGTCCATATTCTGGTTGCAGCTGTGTAAATCCAATTGTACTTGAAGCTTTGATTTAAAGCTATTTGAAGCATGTAATAGAAAAAGGTACTACTAAGAATTACAACACAAATTGAGGATTTTTATTAGTGTCCTAATGCAGCCAATACTTCCACAAGACCATGATTTAGTCTGAAATACCACCTGATCTTCCAAGAGCTGACAATAGGGCTTGACCCTACCAGACTCTTGCATGGGTTTTGTCACTTGAATAGTCTTCTGGGCGCTTAGAGAAGCTTGCCTAGTACAGATAAATCCAAATAAAATGAAGAGCTGCTACCACAGACTGAAGTTTAATGAAGTAATTAAAACTAAATACTTAAAAGCAGATAAGAAACACTAAGACACAAGTTTAAACAGCATAAGTTCTTTCAGTCCATGACCTTCCTCAGATCCTGACATAATAGATTACATTCATTCATTTAAAACAACACAATGTACCAATCAAAGATACCCGCGGTGGTGGAGCTGCAGTAGCGTTGTCACCTCACAGTAAGATGCTGTCCGGTTCGATTCTCAGCTAGATCGACTTCTGCGTGGAGACATGCGTGAATGGGCGTACCTTCATTGAAGGTTGTGCATCAGGGTTGGTAACTCGGCACGTAAAAATCAACTACCAATCATTAGCAGACCGGAGTTTTGCTGTGGCAACCCCTAACAGGGAAAAGCTGAAAGACACAACAACAACAACAATGTACCAATCAAAGATCATCTACAAAGCCTCCGCCCTTTCAGTATGGGTTTGAAAGGAATCAGTCCATTTAATCAGCATTTCCAAATTAACATCATCCTTCTCTAACACCACTACACTCTCAAATACTCCCCCACCCTCTCTCCCCAGCACTCCACCCAGCACCACCACCACCCCCACATCTCCATTGACCAACTCTTCTCCCTCCACTTTTTCTCCTACTCTACTTCATTATCTTCATCTGCCACTAACTCCCCCCCCACACACACACTCCCTCTTTCTCATTCAAACCTATACCCACTTCCACTATAAAGAAACTCCTTCTGAAACTGAAGCCATGTACTAATGTTCCTGATAACATCCCTTCTTACTTTCTTAGCATAGCTGCTGATGCAATTTCCTCCCCTATTAGCATTTTAATCAACCGCTCTATCCTAGAAAGTACAGTACCCCAAATCTGGAAAAAGGCCTACATCATCCCTTTGCACAAAGGGGGCAACAATAACAATGTTACTAATTTCCGCCCCATTGCGATCCTGTCTCCCATCTCTAAAATCTTAGAAAAATGTATTCATCTTCAACTCCTTCCTTACCTTTTAGAAAATCACCTACTAACTCCCACACAACATGGATTCAGACCTAATCACAGTACTATGACCGCCCTCCTCTCCTTCCTTCAAACTATTAACAAAGCACGTGACTCTGGCCAAATTGTTTCTACCATACTACTCGACCTCTCTAAGGCCTTTGACACTATCTCTCATAACCTGCTACTAACCAAACTCTCAGGACTTAACCTATCTCCCTCCTCATTGAACTGGTTCTCCAACTACTTATCTAACAGATATCAAGCAGTAATATGGAAAAAGCCACTTCCTCATTTCTAAATACCCTACTGGGGTACCCCAAGGATCCATACTGGGTCCCCTTCTCTTTAATATATTTATAAATGATTTCCACAACTCTATTCCTTTCTCAGACATCATCCAATACGCAGATGATTCCACTATTATATGCTCTGCCTCTTCTATCCCCTCACTCCTAAAATTGACCCAAGAAGCTTTCACAACCACTGAGCAGTGGATGAAAAGAAATCATCTTGCTCTCAATGCCTCCAAAACCAAATTAATGCTATTCTCCCCTCTAAAGCTGTCTCCTTCAACACAAACACATTCTCTATCACTAGTCAAAATAATTCACCTCTGGAACTAGTGTCAGAGACCAAGCTACTTGGGGTCCAAATTGATAACCAACTCAAATTTAATTCTCACCTACAGCTAAATATCAAAAAACCTACCAAAAACTTGGTATGCTGTACCGGCAAAATAAATACCTCACACCTGCTGCCAAAATCACTCTCTCTACTTCATTTCTTATCCCCTCCCTTCTCTACGGAGCCCCACTCCTAACTAATCTACAGTCCTCCCTAAAAACCCAACTTTCCTCTTGCTATAACAAAATCACCAAGTTTGTTACCAACCACAAGTCCTCCTCACACCACTGTTCCTCTCTCCATATACTAAAATGGCTAGAGCTTCCTAACTATCTCACATACACTCAACTAACTCTTGCTCACAAACTCATTTTCAACTCCTCTCTCTGTCCCTCCCTTTCATCAGCTTTTAAAATGCACCTTCCTGATAGAACATTGAGGTCCAACAATCAAAATCTATTAGAAATCTATAAACCCACTCGTCCCCCAGGGAAAAATCTTCTATCTTTTGTCCTTGCCCGCCTTTGGAACTCTCTACCATCATCCATCCGCACCACCCCCAACCACTTTATTTTTAAAAGATCTCTTCATTCCCACCTAGTATCCAAGTGGGAATGCTCTTGCTCCCATCCCACATAGCTAATTTACTTGCAATTGCCATTCTTCCTTCTTTGCCTTGATTCCTCTTGCATTTTTTCTGATTATTTACTCATAACTAATATACATTATCATTTCCCCTTATAGGGAAAACTGCACTAGCCCTCACCTCCTAAGTACTTCCTTCATAAATTTCTGTTATTTCTCACAAACTTGATTCAGTATTTTGAATATGGTATAAACTCAAAATTTTTCATGCATTATTCTTTATAATCTATAATCTATTAATTTTATCTAATGTTCTTTCATAGTTATTTCTTATGTGTTCATTTGAAATTGTTTACTTGTGTCAAAATACTTTGGATTATTATATAATTTGTAATTTGTTATAGTTTTTGTACAACTAGTATGAATCACTTTTTGTAACATACTTAGTTCTGGAACTTTTCTCCCCAGGACTCCATTGAAAACGGGTTATTTGACCCAATGGACTATCCTGGTAAACCAACTGCAAATAAATAAATAAAAATAAATAAATAATCCTGGCAGCTTATCAGATTGCAGATCAGCTATCCATTTAATCTCTGATATTTCTGTCCTGTTCTGTAGATCACCACCCCTGACAGTATCACAAACCACTTCCATGATTGAAAATAAAAAAACTATAAGGCATTAGAGATGTTCTTGTTTTGTTTGTCGCCTATTTGCAATCTGATAAACTGACAGTATTAAATGGGCTAATTCCTCTCAAGCCCATACTGAAGGGCGGAAGCTTTGTAGATGATCTTTGATTGGTAGATTGTGTTATTTTAAATTAATGAATATACTCTACTACGTCAGGATCTGAGGAAGGTCATGGACCGAAAGCGCTTATCCTGTTTACACTTGTGTTTTAGTGTTTCTTAACTGCTTTTAAGTATTTAGTTTTAATTATTTTATTAAACTTTAGTCTGTGGCAGCAGCTCTTCATTTTATTTGGAACTACTAATACTTAACTGCCACATAAACACCCACAAAAAATTTGCTATTGCTTCCATCTATATCTCACCTGGCATAAACATCCCTATTCTTGAGCAAATACTGTCCAGAATCTCACAGAACATACCCTATGAAACTGTCATACTGGGTGATGTAAATATTGACTGGAAAACACTACGCGCTAACTCTCCTGACCAAAGCATCCTTCTCTTTGGATTTACCCAGCTCATCACAACCCCAACTTGCTTAAATAAACATTCCAACTCTGGCACTATACTTGAGTGGATACTGATTATGACCCGTACCTCTATCACAACTCTAGTATACTTCCTGATACTTTAAGTGACCACCTACCCATCTATACCCAAAGACACTCTCTACAACTGTACCACCCTCATCTGTATAAAGACTGACGTAAACACTCTAGCTTCAACTCCAGAACTTTTAATGAAAAATTCAAATTAATAAATTGGTCCAGACTGCATAGTCTTCCCCTTAACACCTTGCTAAAATTCAACCACATCTTCCTAGACATCCTCAACACACTAGCACACCTACAGAAAATCAGGATACAAAAGATGCTCATTCCCTTATGTATTAGAGAGATTCTGCTTGAAAAACTTGGCTAAAATCCAAATCCCCCTACTCACCATCAAATTTTTAAACAACTTCAAAATCATACAAAAAACAAATCTATAATGACAAGAAAAAAATGACTATAAAGCCCAAACTAGCCATGACTCAAATCTCAAAAGCTTCTGGAGAACTATCAACTCAATTCTTCACCCCAGTAGCCCTGAAACTCCCAATCCATACCCTAAAAATTCTGCACAGGACACTGCCTCCCTCCTCAACCATTAATTCATTGATACTGTCCATAAACTGGCCAACACTGACTATAACTCCCACCCCACTATCCCTCCCCAAGCACCTTATAACCAGACCCTCTTCTCTCTCAAACCTATACCGACCTCTTTTATAAAATTTCTCCTCCAAAAACTAAAACCATGTTCTCCTTCTGCTGATAGTCTACCCCCCTCTTCTTTCTCAAACTTGCAGCTGACACTGTAGCCTATCCAGTTTCTATATCTAGCAACAGATCAGTTTGCGAAGCCACTGCTCCTGATATCTGGAAATGTTTCTATTTAATCCCTCTACACAAAGGAGGCAACTCCACTGACCCAACTAACTTTAGATCCATAGCTATTCTCTCCCCCTATCAAAAATTCTCAAAACATGTGTACACTGTTCAAATTTCTTAACCATGAAAACCTACTGACACCTACTCAACATGGTTTCTATCCAAACCACAGTACTACTACTGCCCTTCTGTCTTTCACTCATACAATAGCTGAAGCCCATGATAATAACAAACTTGTCTCATGTCTGTTCTTAGACCCGGAAAAAGCCTTTGACATGGTATCTCATTCTAAGCTCCTAACCAAACTAGCCAACCTTAATCTCTCTGCTTCCCCTCTTGAATGGTTCTCCAGCTATCTCTGAAACAGACTGCAGTCTGTCAGATGTGAGTCCTCCTGCTCCCCGTTCCTTCCGATCCCCACAGGTGCTCCCCGGAGCTCCATCCTGGGATCTCTTCTTTTCAAAATCTTCACTAATAACCTCCATACATCTTGCTATCACTCCATTCTCATTCAGTATGCTGAGGATTCTACACTCATCTCCTCTTCCGAATGTATTACTCAACTTTACAATCTTACCCAAAACTCGTCTCTTTCTGTAAAAAGATGGTTCACTGAAAATCAACTTATTTTAAATCCTAAAAAGACTAAACTTTTACTCTTCCTCCCAAAGTCACTTTCAAATCTCAAACCCACCTTTACCATCTCATCCTTTAATATAACCATTATCAATGTAGAATCCCACACAAAGCTACTTGGCATGATAATAGATGAGCAATTAAAATTTTACCTCCATATCCAACAATCCATTAAAAAAACAAACCAAAAACTCGGCCCTCTTTATAGGAACAAAACATTCCTAACTCTAGACTCTCCTTGGCTCAAGCTTACCTACTCTATGATGCTCCAATCCTTACAAACCTTCAGTCTTGCTTAATTACTAAGCTGGGAACAAGCATACAATAAAATCAAACCTACTACATACCTCTCACCACTGTTTGGCTCTAAAGAACCTTCAATTACTTGAATTCCCCCATCGTCTTCAACTTTCACAACTCCACATAATTCACTTTTTACTCAAATCCTCAGCCTGCTCCTCCTTATCCAATCTTGTGTCATACTACACCCTCACGCACCCACGCTGTAGTACAGACAAACTTCTTCTAATATACAAACCCAATAAAACTTTTGGTAAAGTGTTATACAAATATTCAGTATCTCATAATTGGAACAATCTCCCACTCAACATAAGATGCATTACACACTCCAGTAGTTTCAGAAAGAAACTAAAATAATTGTCATGACCCCACGTAAACCCTTACCTCTTCCTTTTGCTCCTAATTTCTTGCTTTGCTACTTTTACCTGCAAACACTTTCATAATGTCAAGGTTTAAACAGATTTACACCCTATTTCCTAAGTAATATTAATATGTATAATAGTTAATACGTATTTATTGGTTTATTTTATGTAATATAATTATGTTTACAATTTTCTGTCATTTTCACTTTTTGTCTCTTTATTTTTACTTTGCTTATTTTTATATAATTGTATAAGTTTTTAATGTACTTATTTTGCTTATTTTTTATATAACTGTATTAGTATTTCGAGCTTTTCTCCTCGGGTCTACACTGAAAATGGGCTTGAACTCAGATGGACCAACCCGGTTAACAAAAATCTGCAAACTTAGATAATGAAAGACCAGAAGTGTTGACATGAGAAATAGATACTAAATAGACGCCAAATAGGAGAGGGCCCAGCACTAAGCTCTGTGATACACCACTGGTAACTTTTTGCTTTTGAAAGTTGCACCTGTGACTCTAACCACATGGGTTCTGACAAACAACCACTTAGCTATTCACATCATTGTATGTGGACTTATATTCAGATTTACAAGTCTGTTAATAGTACCAATATGGTGAATAATGTCAATGGCCTTGGCCAGGTCCAGATATGCTGTAAATGATGCATAACTGTTATCCAGTGCTTTGGTGGCTTTTTCAAAGAAATTAATGAGTCTAAAGATGCAAGGGTCTTCTTTGACAAAGCCAAATTGATGAGGTTCCAGGTTTAAGACATTTTCAATGTCCAGATTAAGGAGCTCTGAGATAATACATTCCATAAATAATACATTTCATGGCTTTACATATGAGACTAGACGGACTAATAGGTCTATAGTTATCAGGGTCCATGACTGGATCACATTTGTATAATAGCATTACAGTGGATGTTTTCAAGACTTCAGGAATGTAACCATTGTAGAAGTTTAGGTTAAAGAAGTTAAGTAGGGGTTCATCTAGGCCATATTTGGCACTGATAATCAGGCAACCAGGTATGTAATCAAAGATCATGAGTGAGGAATCCTTAGCTTTTGAGAAGGCAGAGAGAAGTTGCTCAGTAGTAACTAAATGGGTGGCTGGGATAAATAGGTTAAAAGATTAACTGCCCTTGTGGGCCATTTTAAGCCTAGCCAATTAACTCATGTGAGAATCAAATCTGCATCTTGTGTCTATAAGGCAAATATCTTAACCATTATGCCAACCTCTTTGAATCTTTGTAATATCTGTAATTGAGGGTGGGTAAAATTTGTGCTAAATTTATTAGATAGGATATCTGCTATTTCCGGTGTGTCGGAGTGTACAGTATTATTGTGAATTGCACTAAAGATTGTTGGATGTTAATTCTTAACTTCCTGCCGTACTTGCAGAAAGATTTGAAGTTCTTTTTTGATTTTAGTAGCTATTCTAAGTTCATACTCAGCATTAAGCTTCTTATTGGTTCCCTTAAGCTTTCTACTGGTTCCCTTAAGTATGCTGTTAGGTAGGTAGAATGAGACTTCCTGTAAGCATTAGGAATGTCTTTCTCTTGTTATATAATTTATTTATATGTGTTTTCCACCACAGAGGGTTGTTTTTAAATGTATCATTATGTGTGTTACAGAGAGGGATTGCCTGGTCAATACAATTATTTAAATGTGAGGGGAAGTAGCCATATTTGTAGACTAAATCAAGGATATTGAAGATGTGATATGCACTGTACCCAAGTACAGAAGGAGATGTTCTTCACTTTGATCACTGCTGCAGTAGCCTCAGCTATAGGGGTTATATCCTGCCAAGAGTGTAACCCATATAGCTTAAGTTACTGCAGCCGTAATCGTTTAAACATCTGCTGTTATGGTAAGTTTAACTTCCACAACTGTACTTTCTTTCATTACTTTGAAACCATATCTGTTTAACTATACATGTAAGAATGTGTTCAAGTTGAAGAAGAGTCTCAAATTCAGGCATTTTAAGTCTTCTAGTACTGAGTAGACCCACATTAAAGTGTTCCAAGTTAGAACCAACAATTCTTGAAACCACGAGTTCCCGGTCAGAGTGTAGAAACCAAATGTATGCATTATATTTTCATCAAAAGATTGTACTTTATGATTCTACAACCATATTAGCCATGGAGGGTACTTATCATTATTATTTTCTGTTCAGGCATCCACCCATAACAATATGCATCACTGCGCTTATATTTATTATGTTTGTTGTATCTCCATTCTGCTAATTACATCCTTCTTCAATTGATGCCACAGTTATCGTGAAAATTATTGACATTCCACATGATATCATTTTGAACTTAGTTTGCTTTATTAACAAGATGCTGTTATACAGACTATAAATAGATTGCATTATAGCCCAATCAGTTCAGGTGTGTCTGTGCATGGCAATTTAAAGTGGAGAAAGGGTAGGGCCTAAGCTAATAAGTATTCATTTATTACAGATATCAGTAGTAAACAGGCCTCACTTGGTATGATAACATCTATAACTTGATTAACAGATCCAACAACAGAAAATAAAATATTGATAAGTGATCCAAAAATGAAGAAAATAAGCGCTCTACAGAAATAGAATGGTATAACATATCAGCTTGGTGTAATGTCTTTGCTGTGTATCTCTGAAGAGGAAGCAGTTGTGCTATCCACAAGTAAGAAGCAATACATCCTTCTAGAAAAAAAAACAAAATCAAGAAAACAGAAAAATAGGACACAAGTAAATATTGCAAGGGCACACCACGAGAAAGGCCTCCTCACTACTTATCAAGTGACATTAACAGTCAGAAACCTTCCCGTAGCTTATTGTCTTTCCACTCCACAAGAAGGAAGAAAGCAGCAAACAAAATGAAAGATAAAGACTCAAGAGAAAAGGAAAGGCAGTGCCAATCCTCTGTGACCACAAACTGCATTTATATAAATTATTGTTTCAGCCTTCTGGCTGCACAACAGACCACTTTTATAAAATTTCTCCTCCAAAAACTAAAACCATGTTCTCCTTCTGCTGATAGTCTACCCCCCTCTTTCTCAAACTTGCAGCTGACACTGTAGCCTATTCATTTTCTATATTTAGCAATAGATCAGTTTGCGAAGCCACTGCTCCTGATATCTGGAAATGTTTCTGTTTAATCCCTCTACACAAAAGAGGCAACTCCACCGACCCAACTAACTTTAGATCCATAGCTATTCTCTCCCCCTATCAAAAATTCTCAAAACATGTGTACACTGTTCAAATTTCTTAACCATGAAAACCTACTGACACCTACCCAACATGGTTTCTATCCAAACCACAGTACTACTACTGCCCTTTTATCTTTCACTCATACAATAGCTGAAGCCCATGATAATAACAAACTTGTCTCATGTCTGTTCTTAGACCCGGAAAAAGCATTTGACATGGTATCTCGTTCTAAACTCCTAACCAAACTAGCCAACCTTAATCTCTCTGCTTCCCCTCTTGAATGGTTTTCCAGCTATCTCTGAAACAGACTGCAGTCTGTCAGATGGGAGTCCTCCTACTCCCCCTTCCTTCTGATCCCCACAGGTGCTCCCCAGGGCTCCATCCTGGGACCCCTTCTTTTCAAAATCTTCACTAATGACCTCCATACATCTTGCTATCACTCCATTCTCATTCAGTATGCTGAGGATTCTACACTCATCTCCTCTTCCGAACGTATTACTCAACTTTACAATCTTACCCAAAACTCGTCTCTTTCTGTAAAAAGATGGTTCACTGAAAATCAACTTATTTTAAATCCTAAAAAGACTAAACTTTTACTCTTCCTCCCAAAGTCACTTTCAAATCTGAAACCCACCTTTACCATCTCATCCTTTAATATAACCATTATCAATGTAGAATCCCACACAAAGCTACTTGGCATGATAATAGATGAGCAATTAAAATTTTGCCTCCATATCCAACAATCCATTAAAAAAACAAACCAAAAACTTGGCCCTCTTTATAGGAACAAAACATTCCTAACTCTAGACTCTCCTTGGCTCAAGCTTACCTACTCTATGATGCTCCAATCCTTACAAACCTTCAGTCTTGCTTAATTACTAAGCTGGGAACAAGCATACAATAAAATCAAACCTACTACATACCTCTCACCACTGTTTGGCTCTAAAGAACCTTCAATTACTTGAATTCCCCCATTGTCTTCAACTTTCACAACTCCACATAATTCACTTTTTACTCAAATCCTCAGCCTGCTCCTCCTTATCCAATCTTGTGTCATACTATACCCCCACGTGCCCACTCTGTAGTACAGACAAACTTCTTCTAATATGCAAACCCAATAAAACTTTTGGTAAAGTGTTATACAAATATTCAGTATCTCATAATTGGAACAATCTCTCACTCAACATAAGATGCATTACACACTCCAGTAGTTTCAGAAAGAAACTAAAATAATTGTCATGACCCCACATAAACCCTTACCTCTTCCTTTTGCTCCTAATTTCTTGCTTTGCTACTTTTACCTGCAAACACTTTCATAATGTCAAGGTTTAAACAGATTTATACCCTATTTCCTAAGTAATATTAATATGTATAATAGTTAATGCGTATTTATTGGTTTATTTTATGTAATATAATTATGTTTACAATTTTCTGTCATTTTCACTTTTTGTCTCTTTGTTTATTTTTACTTTGCTTATTTTTATATAATTGTATAAGTTTTTAATTTACTTATTTTGCTTATTTTTTATATAACTGTATTAGTATATCAAGCTTTTCTCCTCGGGCCTACACTGAAAATGGGCTTGAACTCAGATGGACCAACCCGGTTAACAAATATCTGCAAACTTAGATAATGAAAGACCAGAAGTATTGACATGAGAAATAGATACTAAATAGAAGCCAAATAGGAGAGGGCCCAGCACTGAGCTCTGTGATACACCACTGGTAACTTTTTGCTTTCGAAAGTAGCACCTGTGACTCTAACCACATGTGTTCTGACAGACAACCAGTTAGCTACTCACATCATTGTATGTGGACTTATATTCAGATTTACAAATCTGTTAATAGTACCAAGATGGTGAATAATGTCAATGGCCTTGGCCAGTTCCAGATATGCTGTAAATGATGCATAACTGTTATCCAGTGCTTTGGTGGCTTTTTCAAAGAAATTAATGAGTCTAAAGATGTAAGGGTCTTCCTTGACAAAGCCAAATTGATGAGATTCCAGGTTTAAGACATTTTCAATGTCCAGATTAAGGAGCTCTGAGATAATACATTCCATAAATAATACATTTCATGGCTTTACATATGAGACTAGACGGACTAATAGGTCTATAGTTATCAGGGTCCATGACTGGATCACATTTGTGTAACAGCATTACAGTGGATGTTTTCAAGACTTCAGGAATGTAACCATTGTAGAAGTTTAGGTTAAAGAAGTTAAGTAGGGGTTTGGCTAGGCCATATTTGGCACTGATAATCAGGCAACCAGGTATGTAATCAAAGCTCATGAGTGAGGAATCCTTAGCTTTTGAGAAGGCAGAGAGAAGTTGCTCAGTAGTAACTAAATGGGTGGCTGGCAGTTCGGCTTTGTAAAGGGCAGATCCTGCCTTTTGAACCTGGTTGACTTTTTCAAAATAGTCACTAGAGCCATTGATGAGGGCAAAGCAGTTCATACAGCCTACCTGGACTTGACTAAGGCCTTCGACACAATACCCCACTCAGGCATCATAGATAAGCTCAACAGCTTAAACGTAAACCCTTATGTCACTAGATGGGTTGCAAACTGGCTAAAGGACTGAACCCATAAAGTTAAAATCGCTGGAGCAATGTCAGACTCAAAGCCAGTCACAAGTGGTGTCCCACAGGGATCTGTCTTGGGACCCCTCTTGTTCGGCATTTATTTCTCAGATGTTAAAGCAAACATGGGAGGGTTGTGGCTGACAAAGTTCACAGATGACTGCAAACTAGGCGCCATAGTCGATACACCAGCGAACACATACATCCTACAAAAAGGCCTCACAGAAACAGACAACTGGTGCCAGAGTCACGGCCTTAAACTAAATGCCAAAAAATGTATAGTCATCCCCTTTGGGAAAAACAAAGTACCCACAAATTATCACATAGACAGCAACCCACTGAGTACGGAAAAAGTAATCAGAGACCTAGGGACCCAAGTTGACAGCGACCTCTCATTTGACACCCACGTTGCCAAAGTGGTTAGAAAAACATTCTACCTTGCACACCTCATCATGAAGGGATTCACATCCAGAACCAAGGATGTCATTGTACCCCTATACTCCCCCCCCATCAGATCCATGATTGAGTACAGTGCCCCATTTGGTATGTACCTCACTCGGCATTTGCAACAGCTGGAGAGGCCACAAAAGTACCTCACCAAGAGGATCAAGGGTCTCCAACATATGTCTTATTCTGCCAGACTAAAGAAACTCCAGCTCTATTCAGTAGCATACCGCCTGCTCAGAGGTGATCTCTGCCTGACGTACAATGCCATGTCCAATCAGGATCTGATGGACATGCTCCACCTCAAAAAATCCAAATCCATCAGGACCACGAGAGCTAAAGACTTAAACCTTGGCACAAGTATGAATAGGACATGCTGGAGGGATAGATTCATAACCCAGAGGCTTCCCATGCTTTGGAACAAGATCCCAGTTCATGTTAGGCAGAGCCCCTCACTGACTCTCTTCAAGAGAAATCTTGATGAGTGGATGGGAGATCGTAAGTTTACCCCAGGGGGGTCACATCTGTGTCACTGCTAGACAGGGGCACAGTAAACTAATTCTATTATATAAAGGGACCTTCATTGTGTCACTACTGGACAGAGGCACAGTATTCTAAATCTATTCTGTGCATTTTTGTGCCATTTCATGGGCTGGCGAAAGCCACATCACTATGGCTAGGCTTACAAATGCCCCAGGGCAGATAGCCTAGTACTAAACTATGAAACTATGGATAAATAGATTAAAAGATTAACTGCCCTTGTGGGCCATTTTAAGCCTAGCCAATTAACTCATGTGAGAATCAAACCTGCATCTTGTGTCTATAAGGCAAATATCTTAACCATTATGCCAACCTCTTTGAATCTTTGTAATATCTGTAATTGAGGGTGAGTAAAATTTGTGCTAAATTTATTAGATAGGATATTAGCTATTTCCGGTGTGTCGGAGTGTACAGTATTATTGTGAACTTGCAGTAAAGATTGTTGGATGTTAATTATTAACTTCCTGCCATACTTTCAGAAAGATTTGAAGTTCTTTTTTGATTTTAGTAGCTATTCTAAGTTCATACTCAGCTTTAAACTTCCTATTGGTTCCCTTAAGCTTTCTACTGGTTCCCTTAAGTATGCTGTTAGGTAGGCAGAATGAGACTTCCTGTAAGCATTAGGAATGTCTTTCTCTTGTTATATAATTTATTTATTTGTGTTTTACACCACAGAGGGTTGTTTTTAAATGTATCATTATGTGTGTTACAGAGAGGGATTGCCTGGTCAATACAATTATTTAAATGTGAGGGGAAGTAGCCATATTTGTGACTAAATCAAGGATATTGAAGATGTGGTATGCACTGTACCCAAGTACAGAAGGAGATGTTCTTCACTTTGATCACTGCTGCAGTAGCCTCAGCTATAGGGGTTATATCCTGCCAAGAGTGTAACCCATATAGCTTAAGTTACTGCAGCCGTAATCGTTTAAACATCTGCTGTTATGGTAAGTTTAACTTCCACAACTGTACTTTCTTTCATTACTTTGAAACCATATCTGTTTAACTATACATGTAAGAATGTGTTCAAGTTGAAGAAGAGTCTCAAATTCAGGCATTTTAAGTCTTCTAGTACTAAGTAGACCCACATTAAAGTGTTCCAAGTTAGAACCAACAATTCTTGAAACCACGAGTTCCCGGTCAGAGTGTAGAAACCAAATGTATGCATTATATTTTCATCAAAAGATTGTACTTTATGATTCTACAACCGTATTTGCCATGGAGGGTACTTATCATTATTATTTTCTGTTCAGGCATCCACCCATAACAATATGCATCACTGCGCTTATATTTATTATGTTTGTTGTATCTCCATTCTGCTAATTACATCCTTCTTCAATTGATGCCACAGTTATCGTGAAAATTATTGACATTCCACATATCATTTTGAACTTAGTTTGCTTTATTAACAAGATTTTCTGTTATACAGACTATAAATAGATTGCATTATAGCCCAATCAGTTCAGGTGTGTCTGTGCATGGCAATTTAAAGTGGAGAAAGGGTAGGGCCTAAGCTAATAAGTATTCATTTATTACAGATATCAGTAGTAAACAGGCCTCACTTGGTATGATAACATCTATAACTTGGTTAACAGATCCAACAACAGAAAATAAAATATTGATAAGCGATCCAAAAATGAAGAAAATAAGCGCTCTACAGAAATAGAATGGTATAACATATCAGCTTGGTGTAACGTCTTTGCTGTTTATCTCTGAAGAGGAAGCAGTTGTGCTATCCACAAGTAAGAAGCAATACATCCTTCTAGAAAAAAAAAACACAATCAAGAAAACAGAAAAATAGGACACAAGTAAATATTGCAAGGGCACACCACGAGAAAGGCCTCCCCACTACTTATCAAGTGACATTAACAGTCAGAAACCTTCCCGTAGCTTATTGTCTTTTCACTCCACAAGAAGGAAGAAAGCAGCAAACAAAATGAAAGATAAAGACTCAAGAGAAAAGGAAAGGCAGTGCCAATCCTCTGTGACCACAAACTGCATTTATATAAATTATTGTTTCAGCCTTCTGGCTGCACAACAGTTCATGACAGAATAATCAGGAGTCTTTGTGACACCTCAGTGTAAGAAGTTCACATCACAGATCAAGAAGTCCTAAGCTTTTATGCTTCACAAAAAATGTGCTCAAGTGGCACCCATATTGTATAGTGTCTCAATCTACTTATTAAAAGAACTCCATCAGAACTGAATCCCACAAACCCATACCTCATTTAAATTGTAAGGATAAGTAGTTATCCCTGAAATGTTCTGCCTCTGAAATATCCTCTGTTCAAATCCATGTTAACATTGTGACCTTCTCAAAGGAGTCCACCAGGTTGAGTATGCATGACCTGCCCTTGACAAAACCAAATTGGGTCTCTAGGCTTTCTATGTCTGAAGGTTTTCTATGTCATTATTGATCATTTCCATGATAGTTATTTATTTGCATATGAGACTAGTGAGACTTATAAGACTGTAGTTTCCAGGGTCTGTAGATGGCCCACCTTTGTGAAGAGTGATGACTGTTGAAATTCATTCATGAGGTGCAAAACCTGTTTAGAGGCTGTAGTTATATAGCAATTCCAGAGCCGAGCCAGCACTATAATTATGTTGTTGGAGTGTTTAGCTATGAAGGAATAGCCATTTGTATGTGAGAAAACACTTGAGCAGGGTAAAGAGAAATAATCCCTTTAAGCTGAGATACTGTGGCTGCAGGTGTCTGACATCAGTTGATAACCTGTGCCTTTTTAAGGGAAAGTCAATGCTGGTATAGCAGACATTATCTGGAAGAATCCAGGAGAGTCTAGAACACTTCTGTGGAGTTTATTGCTGAAAGAGAGACTGAGTATGGCTGGACCTATTAGCTCTATGATGATGCATATAAAACTTAAAAAGAAAGGAGGACTAAAAATGTTCAGATTAATACTTCAAACAACTCGAGAACATTAGCACGCGTACAACAATTTGTCATAAAACCAAAAATTTTAACATGCAGCTATCAGTTTTAAGTAACATTTGACTTAATTCAGTCCATGATACTTGTCAACATCCAAAAAAAATGATGTTCTTTGACCTTGAGGGCAGTATTATAATGCCCGCCTCTCAAACTGAAGTCTTTGATAATGCAAAATAGATAATTCACTGCTTACCCTCTTCCTGGTAATAAATGTCATGTGATTAACTACACTAATACAGCATAATTAGAGTTGATACCGAAAGTGACATAAGAACCTCCTATCCATTCATTAATATTAATGCCATAAACACGGTCCTGTATTTTCAGTGTTCCAGTTTTGAAAGCAAATGTTAAAACTATGTTTCCTTTTAAATTCTGCAAAACAACCTTTTGTTTTAACAATGTTCTGCAAAAAAACTTTTGTTTTAACACAAAAAGTGTTCTCAGTTATAAAGATGCATGTAAAAAATTTGTGTGTGAAAAGAAAAGTTTGTTTCACTCATTTAAACTCAATCTTTAACTTCCTTGTCTTAATTTACACTCACAGGTAAGTTATTTTAGAACCCAAATTAATTAAAGGTTTATAATGTTGAACAGGTAAAATTCATATTCGTGATGGATAGTAGTCCATTTCAGGACCAGGTAAATAAATGTAAAATTAGCATCATTACTCATGGGGTCTTAGGAGGGTACATAAGCCTAAGTATATAATGAGGAACCCAGTATTTAATATAGTAATAGTATTACTTTGCAACTCTAATAGAGCAAACATTTATGTAATTTTTATTAAGCGGAGGATTGTAACACCAAGGAATTGCCATTATGTAGACCGAGATACTCATTATTAGCCAGCTAAGTCACAGAAATATTTGAAACTTCTACAGTTTGTTAATTTGTTTTTGTTTGTTTGTTTGTTTTGTGCTGTTTTCTGTTCAGTATTATTTGTCCCTGTCATCAGTTGACTCCCACTGTTACTTTATTTCTGTGTAATTGGACTGTTACCTACAATTTCCACTTGGTCTGGTGGGTCTCTAACAACAAGACATAACTGCCTTATGGTGTTCAGTTTGGTCAGCTACCTCAAGTTGGGCAGATGAGTTTTTGACAGCCCATGTCACAGTCAGCCCCAAGTGATGCTTTCTTTAATATAGGCTGTGCTTATCTTTCCCTCATAACCCTCTTCTGCTGTTAAGGGTCCTCTGTACATCTGTTAATCCTTGTACATGTTCGCACATGCCCATGTCGCATGTACAGTACAGAGAGCTCTTTCACAGTTATAGTGTTTTTCTATTTAATTTTTTTGCTAACAGGTATTTCTCAAGCAGCTAGACCTAATGATCAGCATCAGCATCTCCTAGCCTTCCCTGTCCAGCTTCTGTCTTACATGACTATTTTAACCTGGATCATTGAGACTGCAGTAAGGTATCCATACTTCGGTTTCCATCCCACATGTCCAGCCTAGTCTTTTACACTATTTAGTTTGGGAAAATCAGAATGTACAATTTCACATTATGATGCCATGTGATGGCTTCTTTGGATTGAGAGTACATTTTGTTTATTATTGTGTGCAGAGTGTTTACTGTTTTGTTTATTATTGTGTGCATTGCATTTACTAATTACATCATAATAATTACTGTTTATATGGAATTTCATGTATTCTGTATAGCTCATTTCTGAGCTTGGTATTAATGATGACTTGTGCTAAACTATCGGTTTGCCCTGTTTTATCCCCACTGTACTGAATCATGAGGCACTAGCTTTTGGTTGACAGGTTCTGCATTTTTATACTTTACAATGGTTGCAGCTACACTAATGCCTCACCCAGTAATTCCCCTTTACTTTTCTTCATTCTTTTTGTACTCTAGTTAGTAGCAAATGATTTGTTGCAACTGAAAGCAGTTTTTTATGTTGTTATTATTCTGCTTGAAAGTTATTGTTTTGCTAGTCTTGTATCGTTTAATAAGTAATGATATTTGGGATTAAACATTTTTCTTGTTTATTTACATAGGTGGTGTCAAACATAGATACTCGGGAAACACTGCTATGCATAGCATACGTGTTTGAGATATCAACGAGTGAACATGGAGCCCAGCATCACATCTATCGACTTATCAAGGACTAGAACACTCATAGCAGAGCACACTGCTTTGCTGCCGGGTTGCATTGCTGTTATTTCCTTAAATGAGTTTTGTACCTCATTACTGTGCCAAAAACAAAACAAAGCAGAATGCATTAAAGGACTGAAGAATCTATTTTTAGAAGGACAGATTACTATCTATTGTGTCTTTTCAGATTCAGTGAATCATCAGTGCTGAACATTCTTTTTTGTGATATGTGCACGTTGGCCTTACTTTTAGAAACTGAGAAGATTTGTCATTTGGATTGACATGCCAACTGTGAACTACAAACTATTTTCATTAATGCAGTGCTGTGCCTTCCACCAACCCAGTATAGACATGCCAGTGATAAAGCCACTGTACTGTCAACTACAACAGTTATGGTTCTCCCTTTTATTCCTTTTCATTTGCAATGTGTTACATCATGACATATGCCCAGTGAAGATCTAGTAATGCCCTCACTATAGTTCTGTTTGCATAACTGTAAAGCATCTTGATAGCCATACTGTAGTAATATGGTGTTGGTGCCAAAAAGACGTCTTAATTTATGAACTAGCCACACATGTTTATATTATAGAAGTGACTGCATTTTTCTGAAGGCTAGGTGTCACTCTTAATTAACTGTAGTCTACCTTTTGTCCTTCATGTTCACTTTGTCAAATGCTCGTTACAATGAAGCTCATTAACAGCTCATAGCTTTAATCCTGTCAGAAAAAATGCTGGACTATTCATGCTTAATATATGACTGATGTCCAAGTGTGGAGAATACTGCAATAGACTTTGCAGAGATTTCATACATCCTGAAAACTTTAGGTTGACTCACAACCTTCAGTTCAGTTACAGAGTGTGTAGCCAAAGCATGTTCCCCACTCTAAAGGCACATGGTCATCACCTAAAAATAGGCAGAGGTGCCCTCTGATCCCTGTCCAGTTACCAAACTAATACAGAAATTGCCCATCATTACTCAGTCTGTCTTAGGGAGAAGAAGCTATGTATTTTAAAAAGGAAGGGACTATGAATCCCTCTCAAACTATTAGCAGAATAATTCTGGACCAAGGCAATAATAGTGGAGAGACAAAGACCTAACAAAACCAGGAACTCATTTTAAATATTGTTCTTATAAACTTAGAATGTGTATAAATTTACAGGATCTGATGTTCTCTTTTCTGTCCATTACTCAACAGATGGGTCTCAGATTCGAACTTGGATCTTTTTTTGTCACTTCAAATCTTTGGATCCAGTGCCCCTTACCCATAATCCCCATATGCAAAACAAGCTACATCAGATCTCATTTACTACTTTCAGTGCTGGATGGATCTTTGTTGCTCGTACATAGGTGTTAGGAAAACTGTTTCTTAGATACGGGTTTAGCTTGGTTAACTCTTTCAGGTAAGTGCCTTTCTTATCCCTTTTTCCTTCCTCCCCCTGTAGATTAAAAGACTTTTGTAGTATTTCTTATTATTTGTTAAGAAATTGCTGATGGCTAAAAAGAAAAAAATACTTATATTTCATTCATCCTATAGTGCTTAGTAATAGTATAGCTTTTAAAATAGTTGTTTTTTATAATTGTTGTTACTGCTTTTTTATATTGTATTTTTTGAGAAGTGCATTCAAGATTCAACTGCCTTAACATTATGGCTGACAAGTTGGCTAGCTTTAAGAAGTGTGTGTCCTGCACACACAAACTCCCTGATTCTGATGTACACAATAAATTTGTGTAGTGTCTTGGCTCCTCACATCTCAATGTGTACTGATCAATTTGTGAGGCCTTTGGTCACAGAGCTCTAGTGCAGAGATTACATAAACTGATACTTTAGAGTCTTCTTCAGCCCACTACCCTGTTCAGCTTCAGGGAAGTCAGTGGCCTCTGCATCTTCTCCTTCCTCTGCTTCATCTTCCAAGTGACAGGAAAAGACTAAACCTTCAGAAAAGGACAAGGACAAATCAATGTCTTCTAGAAAATGGTCCCCATACCCAACACCTTTGTTGGCTCCATCATCAAAACTCAGAAAACCTTTGGAGCCAGTGCTCCTTTTGATTCTGATAATTATTGGATCCATAACTCCTCCTACGTTCTCTCTGGAACCTGTCTCTCTGAGACTGAGATCTCCAATCTTACAAGACAGACCACCATACTCATACAGGCCCCCTCTTCAGATGTGCCTTTCAGCACAGCTAGATCTTCTCAGAGCCTTACCAAAGCAGATAGGACAGGCTGATGATGTGTTTTCTTCAGACCTAGATCTAGTTGAGGGTACTCCAGGCTCCAACTACTGTCAGATCCAGCAGATCCATTTCTCCCTGTCGCTCCCTGATGGTTTCTTCTCTGATCCAACCTCTTTGATCAGAGATCCTGTATCCAACTCTTTACCAGGGTAGATCTGCATCAGCGATGACACTAGATATCTCATCAGTGCCAGTGAGTTCTCTGACAAAGTCAGTCCAGACCCTATTGGAGCTGTCAGAGTCCCGGACCCATAATGTCAGTGTTGATTCTGACAGGCTAGGATCAAATCTGAGGTCTTTGGATCCTTTCCTTACCTTGGGAGCCACAGTGTTAGAAAGTTCGGCCCTGGTGACAACCTTGGATGCTAGTTGAATGGCTTCCAGGGTTGAGACACCTCCAAGAGTTTCAGCTGCAGAGGCTAAGCTCTCCAAATCCATTTTGGGCTTTGCATTTAGAGCTTTCAAGAGAGTACTCTCCAAGCCTAGAGTAAAGCCTTCCCTCTTTGAGCTGGACTCAGACCTCCTCCATGGGATCTCCCAGCATCCACAGTCTTCTCTCTTGTCCTGTGGCAACAGCCAGTTCTTGAGAGCCTTGATCCTACTCTCCCTAGAGAGACTTTATATGTTTTTGAATCCTCTCATGAGCAACCTGCAGTGGAGATTCACAGAAAACATGTGTGTAAAAGGAGACACTTGGATTCCACTGAGGAATCCCCACCCACTGACAATGATTTTAATGAGGGAGAAGGTTCCCCCAGATCCCACCTTCAGGATGTCTTGTTTGTAGAGATTCTTGAACTTCTTAGATAGAAAGGGGGTTGGTCTTCCCAAACACCTTCTGAGGAATTAGTCTTTCTGAAGGTTTTCATCTCTGGCCCATCTACGTTTTTGGTGGTCCCTTCCATTCATGAGATGACTGATTTGATCTCATCACGGGCATGGAAGGAACCTGACACAGTTTAACCTATTCCCAAGAATCCTGATAAGTTCTTAGTTGCTCCAAAGAACTGACAGCACTGGAGCAAGGGCCCAGCAGTAGATTCCATAACTGTCTGCAGCCACCAAACATGAACCCACTGGAGAAAGCCCCTCTGTCCATCCACCAAACAGAGAGTCACAAGTTTTGGACAAATTTGGGAAGTGGGTCTTCTCCTCATATGTTTTCTCAAAAATTACCTAGCACACTTCACTCACTTTCAAAGAGACTTGGTAAAAGAGATCTTCAATTGTCTCCCGGGGACCTTGACTCTAGATCAGAAAAAGGCTGTTGATTCTCAGCTGGCTACCCTACAGTCTTTATCCAATGTCTCTATGCACCTCAGCTCTAATGCTTCAGAAGGTGCATCTAGAGGAACCAGCACAGGCATATCCATCAGAAGACATGTCTGGATATGGTTATTTCACTTTGCAGGACACTTTAGGACATCCTTCATCAATGCTGCCTATGATGAATCAAGTTTATTTGGTCTGAAAGTGAAGGAAATTATTTCCAGAAGTGAAAAGGATGGTAAACTCCTATCTGCCATAGGGATCAAATTCTCAACCTTGCAAAGGGCCTTCTCCAGAAACAAGAAGGCAGCAAAGAGAATATGGTTTTGAAAATCTCAGGGATTTTCACCCACCTCTTCTGGAGAATGAGCTCTCCGAGGCAGAGGGGGAAACTCCTATAATGGATGTTGCCCAGGAGGCAGAGGTGATCCAAAAAAAATGAAGACTTCAGAGGTTCTTTGTCTGAGAAGCCTTTTCAGTGCTCCTGAATGGTTGCCTATCATACTCTGGAGTCAGTCGAGGGGCACTTATCTGTACATCTACTGACCTGGATGTCCCTCACTCAAGACAAGTTGGTGTTGAGGATTTTTTTCAGTGGCTACTTTATTCCCTTTAATTCCCCTCCATCATGTACAAAAAACAATTCTCAATGTTCCATCCTCACAAGAAAAAGCTATTTGAGAGATAAAAAAATAATCAAGTCATCCAAAAGGTCCCACCAGATCAGAATTTCCTTAAGATTCCTTTTAGTGCCAAAGAAAAATGAGGACCATTTTTTTTTTGTTAAACAAATGAAGTTCCAGATGATCATGGTTCAGTTCATTCTTCCCTTGTTGAGGAGAAACAACTGGATGTGCTTGATAGAGCGCCAGGATCCATACTACCTTATAAAGATGGTCAAGTGCTCCAGGAAATATGTTCACTTCTGATTGGGAGTAAGTCACTTCCAATTCAGATGTCTGCCCTTTGGACTCACCACAGCCCCCTTTGTGTTTACCAGATGCTTGGCTTGACTACAACTGCAGGGGTTCCCAGTGTTCTCCTGTTTGGACAAGTGGCTCATCACTGCAACTTCCAGGGATCTACTCTTTCAAGCCAAGGATTTCTTGCTCCACTTGTGTGATGAATTGGGAATAACAGTCTGCTTTCAAAAATCCAAACTACAACCAACTCAGTCTCTGGAATTCATTGGGGCACTTTTAGACACAACATCTCTGATAGCAAAACTCCCTCAAGCATGGATCTCGTCCCTCCACCAAGAAGCTCATCAAGTCTTGTCCTACTAGAAGCTGCCTGCCAAGATAACTCTTTGCCTTTTAGGCTGCATGGCTGCCTCCATTATATTGATACCATTAGCCAGGTTCTACATGCGAGTCCTTCAGTGGACCATGGAAGTCCAATCATCAGTCAAGACATAACCAATGTCCTATCCCATCATCCTTACAACCAGTTGCAGAGATGACATACAGTGGTGGATACGTTCTCCTCATCTTCATCAGGGGCACCCTTTCACCACCCCCCACAGGCCACAGTGGCCTCAAATGCCTCCCAGTTGGGGTGGGGGGCATTATCTGGGAAGGACAGTCCAGAGCATGTGGTCTTAAACAGATGCCAGTCTTCACATCAATGTTTTGAAAATGAGAGCAGTCCTCATAGCATTGCAGGCCTTTCATGACACTGTCACCTTGGGTGTGATTTCTGTCCAAACAGACAACACGGCTGTGGTGTGGTACTCAGTAAACAGGGAGGAACCAGATCTTACCCCTTATGTTAAGAGGCCATGAGAGTGTGGCATTTGGTAGTATCTACTTTATGCTTTCTTATAGCAATGCATATCCCACGGAAGTCCAACATTCTTTTGGACAGGTTGAGCAGATCCATTCTACTTCCTCATGAGTGGTGCCTCATTCCACTAGTAATGGAGCAGCATTTCAGCCACTGGAGATAACCTTGTTGCAATCTCTTTGCATCTTCCCTGCACACCAAATGCAACCAAGTTCTTTGCTGTAATACCTCATGAGGGGAGTCATCCAGGGATACTCGAGACTCCTTTAATTCTTTCCCCTAACTTTGTAGATCAAAAAGTTCCTACAGAAAGCATCGGCACTGAAGGTCAAAGTCATCCTCATATCCCCTACTTGGCCTTGGCAAGTGTGGTTACCCTTCCTCTGGCCTCATCTAGTTCACCATCCCTGGGTGCTGGCCTCGGACTCAGATTTACTGCCTCACCCATCCTCACCCATCGGGGTCACCTCACCAAACATTCAGGCCCTCAAATTAACCGCATTCTTTCTCCAATTCCAATTATAGTTTGTCAGTCCAGGTTTTCCCCTTCTGTTGTCCACGTTCAATCTTCCTCACAAAGACATGCCACTAGGAAACTCTACAAGAACAAATGGAAGAGGTTTACTAGTTGTGCTATGGACAACATTGACCCCATTTCTGCTCCTCTCCCAGCAATTTTGGACTTTGTAGCACACCGTTTTCAATGTGGAGCTAGATAATCCACTGTCAAAGTACAATTAACCACCATTTCCTCTTTCCATGTGTGGAAAGAACATACGCCCTTAGCTTTTCATAGATTACCCAAGGCATTTCTCCAGGGCAGTTTTCTTCTTCACTCCATGATTAAAGATACAGTTCCTTCATGGGATATCTACTATCTTGCAATTTTTGATGGGCCCTCCCATTGAACCTGCAGCTGAAGCTGATATGAAATTTCTGTAATGTAAGACTTTATTTTTAGTAGCTATCACTTCTGCCAGGAGAATTTCTGCATTGCACCCCTTCTCAAACCTCCCTATCTAATATTTCACAAAGATAGAATGATTTTTAAAAACAGTACATCTTTTCTCCCTAAGATGGGTTCTGAATCTTCCATTAATCAGTCCATAAATTTGCTAGCCTTCTTCCCAAGTTTCTCAACCAAGGATAAATGTACCTTGCATTTACTAAATGTTCACTCCAATTGTGTTTTTATTTGCATTGGACAAAATCTTTCAGAAAATCTGATCAACTAATTTGTTTACTTTTCCAAAGCCAAATTGGAAAGAACCAAGGTCACAATGTCTTAAAAAGGTTATCACTCCCCTCGACCCCTGGGGTTCATTCTAAACGATCTGTGGCTTTGTCTAAAGCTTTCATCTGTGGTGTCCCAATTGATGACATATGTGCTGCAGCTACCTAGTTAAAGGTCCATACATTCATGTCACAATATAAATTGGATATCCAGTCTAGATCCAGAGCCTGCTTTGATTCAGTTGTGCTCAGGAATATCCATCCATTAGGCTTCCAGAGTGTAAAGGCAACTGGGGACTCTGTCCCATCTGTTGAGGAATGGACAGAAAAGACAACATCAGATATGAATGTTATGTACTTACCGTAACATTAGATCTATGTTGTCATATTCCGACCATTCCTCAGCTACCCTCCCACCATCCCCTTCCTTATCATTTGTAAGTAATGTTTCCCTACCATGTTCCTATTCTGAGATTGATATAGCTAATCTTGCCTTGGCTGTTGAAGTTTAAGCCTGTCTGTCCAGTTATCCTCTTGTAGATGGTCTATTTTTTATTTACATGCATTATGAGGCTACCGTCATATTCTCTTGATTCCTTAAATGGTTTTGGGTCGCAAACTTGATCTGAGGTAGCTTGTTTTGCATATTGGAATTATGGGTGGGAGAGGGGCCTGAGAACCAGATCCAAAGCTTTGAAGTGACTGAAGCCAGATCTGAGATCACATCTGAGACCTGTCCCTTGGGGAATGGATGGAATACAACAGCACAGATTTAATGTTATGGTAAGTACTGACTTTCATTTTTGCATTAGTATGCATTTTCTGAAGAAGACAAAGTTGTTAACTCAAATATCTGCCATTGTTTAGTGACCTCAGTCATCAATAACTTGCCAGAAAACCACACATTTTATGACAGACCACAAAGATGAGGCAAAAATATGGACATTCTTTGAAATTTTGGGCAGCTGAGAGGTATCGAGGAATGGCAAGTAACTTTGGAACAATGAAATTAATACACATTTTTTCTTATGAGATGCATCCTGGCACTGAAGACTATGCATTGTAAGCATCATGTATGTTACTGCCAAGAGAGGGAAGACTTAAAAGAAATGTTTTGCTATGCATTTATGTTTGGATATAGTTTAAGGCATTAGAGGCAGCATGAAATGGAAGCAGACACAGCTCTTGTTCACAGGTTCAGTCCTGCAAAAGGTAGCTAACCTCCAATGGATTGTTTCTAAAATGTTTTTCCTTTGGATACATCATTATTTTATGCCTTTTTGACAGTGTACAGTATTTATTCACTTGTAAAAAGTGAACCAGAAAACTGTGTGAAGCAGTGTGTTTTTTTATATTTTATATTTATGTCTGTGCATGTGTGTATACGTGTGTACTTCTAATTTGACAGTTTTGACTAGATAATATATTTTGTTCCATAAACACTCTTTTAAGACTGTTAAAAAAACAAGGAGCAAGCACACATAATTTCTGTGGTTGTCATTTCCTTGATTCTGAAGATATTGTAAATTATAATGAAGGGATGCCATCTTTAAGAACGTTTTTCACAAGTACAGCAATTCATTTGAATTCTGCTCTATTAAATGCTGATGGTTGCTGCTCTTTAAATACTAATTAGGAGATAAACTGGTAAAATGTCTAACTAGTATAGGAAGTCATCAGTCTTACGAATACCTAATACCATGCCTTTTGTTACATTAGTCCAAAGTTCACCTCAGTTATACTACAACACAAACTCTGCACAGAGTTGTGCTCTGGATCAGAATTTCAAAATACCATCTTAGACTTTTCCCCAGGAGTGAACATATCTGGTGGCACTTTGCCATTTACCATTACTGCCACCTTGAATAGTATTACAATTTAGAAATGGTTACTTAAATGTCAGTAGTAGTAGTAGTAGCTAATGCAATTGTCTTAGAAAGGTTCTATATTGACTAAAGCAGAATGCAATATGTGTTAATTACGTGACGGATTATTTGAAAGAGCACATCAAACAACTTGCTACTTACAACTAGTTTAACAAAAATGCATTTGCTAAAAAGAAGTTAGTCCCAGTAATGTCCAGAACCAGGCAAAAAGGTACATGATCTTAGACTTAAGAAAGGAATTAATGATGTTCCTAAACAGATGTTAGTTAATGTAATGTCGTTAATTAGGCAAAACATAACTGACTTAAAAATGAATTTGCCCTTGAAACGTTAAAGCTGTATAGACTAGAGCAAATATGGTATGTGTCAGCAAATGCTATGCAGTGAACTCGCTGTATCTTTTGGGCTTGATTGTGCAGCCCAAAGTGAAAAGAACAGAAGTCCACCACACTGCTTTCGCAATATGCTTCACCATTTGTACTCCCTTAGCAAATGTAACCTACTGCAAGTTCCCACAGCCTCAGGGCAAGTTAAAATCACTGAATATTTGAACATTTTTGATGGAACATGATCACTGCATTGACATTCACTAAAAAGTGGGTCACTAACATGTAAATTGTTAAATATATGTTCCTCAGGTTTTCAAAATAATCTCTGCTTATTTTAGGGAAAATAAAGTTAGACTTGATGCTCTTTTAGTACATTACCCTTCCCCCCTGCAATAACTTTTGTCTTCTTGTAATGTGTTATGTTTTGTTTTCTGTTTATTTCTGACGTCATTATTCTGTATCTGAAATGGCATATACAAAACATGAGCTTTTTCAAGCAGTTTGTCACTCCTTTTGTCATCCACTGTCAGATAAGGTACAGTACTCGCCACACTGTAAACTTGGACCGGTCAGTATTTTCACTCATTTAAATAACACACAATGGTCGTAGAATAAAGGGTCCCTCTGAGTCAGATATAAAAATCCAATGCAACTGTATAACAATACAGAGAGAACACACCACGGTCACTAGGAAGCAAAAACTTATTTTAATGTAAGTGCTTTCGTGTCCTACCTGGACACTTCATCAGACATATCAATAACTCAACACTACACAGTTTATATATCCACATCATCATTCATTTAACCCAGTCACTGTCTTCCTCATAAAATTTAAAAACACAACATATTTAGATACAAAATCAAATGTCTCTAATATAATAAACTTCTAAGACCTATTAAAACCTCCTCTAAAAACTATGTATGTATATATATATATATATATATATATATATATATATATATATATATATATGTATATATATATAAATATTTTTGGACTGAAAAATAGACTCAATATTAAAGTGCATCATAAAAACATATACAATATAAATAACTAAAATTATGTTATGTGTCTCAAAACATCAATAAGCTTCAATAAGATCTAATCTCCAAAATGGCCATTAGATGTCACCATTGCCCCAGTCTCTTGATTGTAAGTGTATACATTTCATGCAGTCATAAATAGCTACAAAACATACCTCATTCTTGTATCAATGTGTCTCACAATGAGATAATCAAGAGATTAGGGCAATGGTGACATCTAGTGGCCATATATTAGAGACATTTGATTTTGTATCTAAATATGTTGTGTTTTTAAATTTTATGAGGAAGACAGTGATTGGGTTAAATGAATGATGATGCGGATATATAAACTGTGTAGTGTTGAGTTCTTGATATGTGTGATGAAGTGTCCATGTAGGACACGAAAGTGCTTACATTAAAAGAAGTTTTTGCTCCCTAGTGACTGTGGTGTGTTCTCTCTGTATTGCTAAACATTTTCACTCATTTGCTTCCACTTTTTCTTATGAATATCAGTTACACGTTACCCGTTCGATTCTCAGTTAGAGCGTCTTCTGTGTGGCAACGGGCATTCCTTCGTTGAAGGTTGTGCGTTAGTCCCGGCAAGCCAGCACATAAAACTCTACTGCCAATCATTAGCGGACCGGAGTTCCGCTGTGGCGACCCCTAACCGGGAAAAGCCGAAAGACACAAACAAAATCACGGTGGAAGCAGACTAAGCAGGGAGGCTCAAGCTTCCCTTTCCTGAGCAACAGAGTGCATCTCATTTTGGGTGAGAACAAAGCATTCCTACTTCAGATTGAAGTAACCCTTGTAGAATTTTTGAATGTAATCTAGTTTCCTTTCATCATGGGCTGTGCCTAGAACAATTTCAAGTGCAGACATCTAAGTGGCATCCACAGAAGATACCTAAACCACTTTACTTGGCTTTTTTTTTTTTTTTTTTTTAATTCTTTATTTATTATTTTCATTTATATAAGGTAACAAACATAGTATAATAAGTAGAGGTAACACCACTTCAGAAAGAGAAGTTATTATACATTATTGATAGTACAGTCGTAAGTAAAACAATCAAACAATACTATTTACACTATATACATAGATGCTTTCAATACCCAAGAGAGAAATTGTTATAGTTCAGTGAGAGTTATTGTGATTAAAAACATACATTATAAAAAGGAGGGAGAAGAAAAGTAAGAAAAGTTTTGTGGGCTATAGATATAGGTTAATATGGAACCTTTTATATGTAGTTAATTTTGCTATATTACTTGGCTTTTTTTGATCCAGACTAGTTCTGCCTCCCGTGAATCACTGGGTTTCCCGTCCTGTCATGGTGAGTGAGCTCAGTAAATTTGTGGAAAACAGTAAACTGTCTGCTTTGCTTGTGATCTTGTGTTTTACACCACTGTACACAACATGCAATCATATCTGAGGATGGGGGCAAAGACTGACTGATAAAATGCAAGATTCCTGTAAGAACACAACTCCCATTTCACTGTCATAGATCAGTTCAGCATCTGTGAAATTGTGTCTGCCGACCAAGTTCACTTCTCTTTCTCAGGCTTCTCTTTTTGTTCACTCTTGTGCAATGTCCTGAAGTACTTAAACTCTTCATTAAAGGTAGATGTTTATCCTTCACATCTGATGTTGTCCTTTTCATTCTTCCTCAAGAATGGGTCTAGGATGTGAAAGAAAGCTGCCTCTGTCTGTCTGGAGGAGTGACCTTAGATTAGGAGGTGCTATTTCTGATCCAAACTGCTTTACAGTCAACACCGAATCACTCGAAGTATAAATAAGTGCAAAGAAATCACAGACAGAAGAGGCTCAAAAGACATTACTATCAGGAGATGACAAAGATGCCACCTATTGGTTCCCAAATCAGATATGAATTTTTTGATAGCCTGTCCATGAAAATCATGAAGAGGAGGTGGTTATAATATATGCATCATTATTAGAGCTTAACATCCACCTTAAACAAAGTCTGCTTAATGCCAAGAATGTGGACATAAATTACTGTGTTCCTGCAGAGATACATAGCATGCAGCAACAGCTTCACTACCCCATACTACCACAGAATGTCTCAGAGCACAAGGCAAGCCTTCTACAAGTCAATAAAACAACATTAGACTGAAATAGCAAAATCCTATGAAATCCCTATAACTCTACAAGGCTAAAGTGGTTCCCAGTTCCAAGGCCTGGCCAGAATTTGCATCGATCTGCCTGCGTGTGAAGTTCAAATGTTATGTTTCTGACCCAGTGGACATGACATAAAAACTAATTTTTATAAACATTTAGATTAGCCATAAAGATTGCTGTCATAAATTATTTTACATGTTCTCTGTAGTTTGTTGTGATATACATTTGAAGAAGGTATATAAGTAAAATCAGTGGGCGGCCACGGTGGTGCAGCGGTTAGCATTGCCGCCTCACAGCAAGAGGTTCTCTGGTTTGATTCTCTGCTGGGGTGCCTTCTGTGCGGAGTCTGCATGTCCTCCCTGTGGTCGCGTGGGTTTCCTCCGGGTGCTCCAGTTTCCTCCCACATCCCAAAGACATGCAGTAGGTGGATTGGACACTCTAAATTGGCCCTAGGTGTGTGTGTGCATGTGTGTGCCTTCTGTGGAAGGTTGGGCGCCGAGCTGGCAACTCGACACTGTAAAACCCCACTGCCAATCATGAGTGGACAGATGACCCGCTATGGCAAGCGCTAACCGGGAAAAGCCGAAAGAAGAAGAAGAATATAAGTAAAATTAGTGTTTGTTAGTCAAGGAAATATGGACTAACCATTATCTAACTTGGTATACCAAGATTCATGTCCTAGGTGACCGTGAGGGAACAGTAACACATCTAGAAATGCAGAAACAACAACTTGCTGTTAAAGTCACAAGTGCCACTGAATAATCAGGATTACAAATCAAATTTAGATCAGACCAAAGATAAGGGATTTTTCTGGTGAGATGAATAAATTTTGGTGAACATTTTCAGAAAGAAAATGACTTGAGAGTTAGATTTTATAAAATTTGTGGACTCTGCAGATAGTGGTGAGTTCCGCACAAGAAGTGCAGTTAATCAAGTAATCTGCAAGTATGCCCCAGTCTACAGAGAATACCTCAGCACAAAGCAGACATAACCAGAGATGTCAGTGCAAATACATTCAGTCATGTCATGTATGTATTCCAGGAAAACTTGTTCAGAAAGTAATGTATGTATGTATGTGCATTACCAATGCAAATCTACAAAATGTATACAAGCCCATTGAAACTTTCATTAATATGTGGAAAATACTAAGTAGAGACAAATACGCATCAGCTGTTATAGCTGAAAAATAACAAATATCCGCAAATATGTATGGATATCATCATAATATGTACAGAGACATATATAATTACACCCATCACAATTTGCAGAATCTGACTTAATCCACAAAATTTGTAATAAAAAATTAAGTAAGGCTAAAGGCAAAAAAAAAATTATACTTTATTCAGCTGCTCTTACTGTAACTATCTACTACCTTGTTTATTACCTTAGTTTTCCCCACTGAAAAAAATATTTATACTTTATTCAGCTGTTCTTACTGTAACTATCTTCTACTTTCTTTATTACTTTAGCTTGCTGTTCTGTGTGCTCTTAAGGGCACAAGTGGTCTTATTCTACACTTATTACTGCTTGTTATTACTTTGATTAATTTACATGCTATTCTAAGCATCTTAGTTTTGGTTTTAGCACTTGTGCTTCAGGCCAGTTATTTTTACATTTAGGGTTTTTGTGGAGAAACCCTTCTCTCCCTAAGTCCACCAAGTATTCAGAGCACTATGTCTGTACAATTCCCATCAGTTTCCTCTGCCAGTCTAGTCAACATGGGCATACTGAGACAGTGTAGTAACTGCCTCATGTTCGCAAACAGTCCCGTTCTTCTAGCACATAGTTCTTCTACTTGTGAGAGATGCATCTAAATCAGTAAGCTGGAATCCATGCTTTCAAACACCACATTCAGTACTCATGACAAAGAGGAGATTGCCAGCACAAACACCACACCACCCATATCACAGAGTCACACATCCACCTATGCAGAGGTCCTCAACAAAACCTTACCTAAACAACAGAGACCCCCAAAACACACTCACAAACATTCCACACACAATGCCAATCACCTTGCACACAGTATTTAACACACCACTGTCTCAAAAACACAGCCCAGTAGGCATAACAATAAACCAATGCAGCCCATAAGACTTAACAATAAACCAAACATACTAGTCATTGGCGACTCAATAGTGAGACACACTGATGTCCCCCTCACCAGGCTGAACAAGGAGAATGTCACGGTCAGCTGTTTGTAAGACACTAGAATCCGCTACATCATGCATGCACTTAAGTCTCTCCACAACAGGTACAAGTATGAATCTGTCATTGTCCATGTTGGTGTGAATGACTTAAAATGTACCTCCCTGGACTATATGAAGAGACATGATTGAGTTCTCAGACTGTGCGCTCCAGGCTGGTGTGACCCTGGCCCTGAGCAGCATCCTGCCTTCACCAAGAATGATGCCACAATACCAACAAAAAATGATTGACTTCAACAATTGGCTTAGTTTCTGGTGTCTTTCCAAGGGGATCCAGTATCTGTCTGCCTAGGATGACATGGCTGACAAGCTTCGATGCCTTGTCAGAGATGGCCTCCACCCGTCACCACTGGGGTTCCAGATCTTGGCCAAGGCTCTTGCCTCCCCCATTGTATCTTTTTTAGGCTATGTCCCAAAGACAAATCTTCCCACATGAAAGATCTGTTGTTGTTGTTGTCTTTCGGCTTTTCCCGGTTAGGAGTCACCACAGCAGAACGCCGATCCGCTAATGATTGGCAGTAGATTTTCACGAATGCCAAGGGGCCAGCTCGACGTTCAACCTTCAACGAAGGCACACCCATTTACGCATGTCTATCGAACACCCACCCAACCGCGGGGAGGACATGCAGACTCCATACAGAAGGCACTCCCCGCACTCCAGCCCGAGAATCGAACGGGAGAACCTCGAGCTGTGAGGCAACAATGCTACCGCTGCACCACCGTGGAAGTATTGTGAAAAAGCAAATTGAAGGTCATGCTGCTCAATGCTAGGAGTCTTAATCTGATAATGCATTCACTGGAGGCCCTTCTCACACTGAAAGATGCCGATGTCTGTGCAGTCACAGAAACTTGTTTCAGGGCTGCGGAGAGCGCCCCCTGCTTTACCAGGCTATACCTCATTCCACACTTTCTGACCCCAAAATGAGGTCAGAAAGACTAAGGGTGGTGGAGTCTCTATCTTCATTAAAGACAGGCAAACCTCCGGACTGGTTTACTAGCATGACACACTGGAATTACTGCAGGTGCAGCTGACAGTTGGTAAGACACCCATCCAAGTTATAGCCAGCTATAGACCCTCCTCCATGTCTCAGGACACCCATTCCTCCTACCTGGACCTACTTGACTCCATCAAGGTACCCCCTAATACCCTGATCCTTGGTGACTTCAACTACCCCACCATAGACTGGGTGAACTATTCCTGCACTAATGCACTCACCCAATGATTCCTTGACTTCATTAATTCTAAAGCACTAGACCAGCTAGTCTCAACCCCCACAAGGGGAGATAACATACTGGACTTGGTTCTCACCAACATGGGTGTCACTGCACCACTCCCATAGTATGTTCCTCCCTGGTGAGATCAGATCATCATTCTGTCTCATTCAAAGTTTCTGTCCCACTCAATCCCTCCCCAGCCATAACCAAGCTAAAAAACTTCTCAAAAGCTGAGTACACCCTCCTAAGGGAGGGTATCAGCAGCTTCACACCACTGCCCCCCTCAGATAATGCAGACAACTATGCTGAACTGTACACCAGTGCAGTTTACAAGCACCTGTACAACTGCATGGACTCAGCCATACCCAACAAAAGTAAAACCTGCTCCTCAAGGAAACACAAACCTGTCTGGTGGACATCCTTTATCAACAGGCTTTACAACAAAAGGAAGAAACTGTTGTCCAGGGGTAAAAAGGAACAAATTCCAAATCAGAAAATCTTCCTCATCTGCCTCAACAAGCAAATTAGATAACTAGTGAAAAACTCCAAAGCCAATTATGAGTTGAAACTAGCCTCTGAAACAAGGGGAAATCACAAGTCCTTCTTCAGTTATGTTAGGAACCTCCATGGCAAAGCCCAAGTTTGTTCTGAATTAGTACTTAATGGTACTGACCTACTGTCCTACTGACGTAGCCAACCTGCTGGCTGATAGGTTCAGCCGCAAACTTCATCCCCTTATCACCCCCCAAAGGCCCAAACTTCATCCCCTTATCACCCCCCAAAGGCCCAGTCAACATCTCCGATACTTCTCCCACACCTCACATCTCAGTAGATCAAGTGTTAAAGGCCCTATCCAAGGCAAAGAACACAGCTTCCATGGAACTTGATAATACCCCCGGCTGTATTCTGCACCATCTCCAGTAAGAACTAGCTTCGCCATTGAACACCCTATTCAACTACAACCTAATTACAGGCTTCATTCCAGCAGAGTGGAGAACTGCCATTGTCATCCCCTTGCACAAAGGTGGTGCCACTACTGACCCGGGAAACTATTGCCCCATTAACTTGACAAGTCTGATCTGTAAAGCCATGGAGCATATTATTATGGATCTCATAAACAAGGACATAGGCAATCTCCAAACCCTCAATCCCACACAGTCTCATAAACAAGGACATAGGCAATCTTCAAACACTTGACCCCACATAATTCAGATTCGTCAGAGTCAGATCTTGCCTATTGAACCTAGTTGACTTCTTTGAGACTGCCACCAAGGCCCTGGATGAGAGAAAGTCAGTACATACAGCTTACCTTGACCTGGCCAAGGCCTTTGACACAATCCCCCACTCGGGCATCATCAAAAAGGTAACACAACTTGATGTTAATCCCTATCTCATCAGATGGGTGGTCAACTGGCTCACAGGTAAGACCCACAAGGTCAAAATAGGTGCCACCACCACTGACAGCAAACCTGTCACTAGTGGTGTTCCCCAGGGATCTGTCCTTGGGACCCCTACTGTTTGGCATCTACTTTTCAGAGGTCCAGGCAAAGAGAAAGGGCCTGTGGCTGAACCAAGTTTGTGGATGACTGTAAGTTGGGTTCTGTCATTGACTCCCCAAATGATGTTAACATACTGCAAGAGGGTCTCACAGCTACAAATAACTGGTACCAAAGTCATGGCCTTAAGTTAAATGCAAAAAAGTGTATTAACATACCATATGACAAAAACACGGCCTCTCTCTACTATTTACTGCATCAACGGCAACTCCCTAAGCACACAACCCGTGCTGAGAGACCTGGGTACTCAGGTTGACAACAATCTCACATTCGACCATCATGTGGCGGCAGTGGTCAGAAAAGCCTTTTACTTGGTCCAGTAAAGGGACTGCATCCAGAAAAAAGGAGGTTATTACCTCTCTGTACTCCTCCCTCATTAGACCCATAATTGAGTATAACACCCCGTTTGGTATGTACCCCTCCAAACACCTGCACCAACTGGAAAGGCCACAGAAATACCCCACAAAGAGAATTCATGGTCTCCAACATCTGTCCTATGTGGACAGTCTCAAATCACTATCACTTTACTCGGTGTCATACAGGTTGCGCAGAGGTGACCTGTGTCTCACCTACAAGGCAATATCGGACCCTGCTCTACTAGAAATGCTCCATATCCGTAAGTCTAACTCCTCGTGCATTACCTGCTCGATAGGTCTAAATCTAATATGCGACATCAACAAAACCTGATGGAGAGAATCTCCCAGAGGCTGCCCCGTCTGTGGAATAGACTTCCCATACATGTGAAACAGAGTATCTCACTGACCCTCTTCAAGCGCAACCTTGATGAGTGGATGGGAAACCACAGATTTGTCCCAGGGGTTCCACATTTGTCCCTCACTGACAGGGGTGACAGGTGCTGACTAAGGTTTCTTTTTTGAGAATAAACTTTTGGTTAGGATTGTTAGGGCCCCATGGCCTAGTAACCTCCTATGATCCTATGGTCACTTCACCATACCTAACAGTAGCTAACAGTTGGTGTGGGTTACGTTTGGGGAACACAAGTAATATACACACCCAAGGAAATCAGGTGGTACGAAAACAGATGTGGGATAATAGTGAAGAAGACAGGCACACAAGAGGTGTAATGAAATACGAAGGTCAGAGGGAGAGTCAGAGGGGCATAGACAATATCTCCCCCCTTTTTTGAAAGGGAATAGAGGGGAAGGAAAATACATGGAAAGAGGACAAGATAGGACAGGGAAAGGTCAAAATTACACATAAAGGATAGGTTAGGAACACAGACAATGCACATATAGGTTATACAACATGGGTGAAGGAAAAATGACAAACACCGTAGGGATGCATACCAGACATGGTGCAAAGCAAAAATACATATGTACCAATGCACAAATCAATGCTGAGATGTTGCAAACTGTATGACAATCATACCAGAATGAGTATGACCAATAGTAGGTGTGTGTTGGAGAACACTAAATGGAGAGTGTTGCCATTGCAGTACACAATGGATAACAAGTACAATCATCCACTAGGCTGTCAGCAGTGCAAGTGTAACCCAAGCAATAGCAAGGATGATCAAATTCAGACAAGGAAATGCAGGAGCACACAAGTGGAGGGCAGACTAAAACCTCCAACCCTACATGTGAAAGGCAAACAACCAAACACCAGGCCAGACAGCAGTTCTGCAGCAAAACATTAATGTGGCTGTGTAGTAAACAAATAAGTATATACACCACAAACACAGGAAAATGGAATCCATATGTCAAAGACATATGCCATGCCAGAGGCAACGCAGATGGATTGTCAGGTATAACATAATCCAAACAGAAAAAGGTTTATCATGTACACCCACATCAATGACATGGAATATGAAGTAACTAGTGATGCACATATGATTAATGAAAGTTACAGAATGCAAGCCTGTGCATAAGCACAAAGCATATAAATCCCTGGGCAATGCACAACACACAAGTACAATGTAAACATTGATGGAATCTACTCAGTTGCCACCACCTTGTGTGCATATGCCTTGTATGTGTATGATACCCGGCATGGTGACACAAGGTCACATTTTTCTAGTACATCTACATTACATTGATGATACCATACATGAAGGTAAATATACACATAACGTATGCAATGTATGTGTGAAACATGTAGGCCAAAGCTATAAATGGGAAGAAAGATGAACAACACAGGCACACATCAGTGAGGAAATGCCAGCAAGAGAATGTAGGCACAAAATAAAGCAGGACAACCTTAGATAAGGAGACACAGTGCACATGGATGTGTCCACAACACTACATGGATTACAAGTCCTGCAAGGTACACTGAAGCAAGTGGCCAATGTTTGACACATGGGCACAGTGTATTGGGGATGGCTATAAACATGTATGTGTACAAACGACATAAACATTGCAGTAATGTGCAGCAGTTAAACAGCAAATGGCATAGGTACACAATAAAAGAAGGTTTATCACATACATATATATACTGCCATGCAAACATAATACAACAGTGGCATAATCACCAATTTTGATATAAATAATCCACTGTACATGTGTAGGACTGATCAAAGGACAGTCCTGTATACATAAGCACAACACAGAAAAATGGAATAACTGCATGTAACTAGTCACATATTATAAGGGCAGTTGTCTGCCAATCATATTATGGCCATACACATGTACATCCATGTAAATCAGCGTATATGTACTACAAATACATACACATATGCATGCAAATCTGTATTTATATGTCCTAATAAAAGTTATTATCAAAAAGACCAGCTACTGACATAAGCAAGATATGGAAAAGCAAGGGAGTCATGAATGATGTCATTAAGGGACCAGTGAATGTCAATGCAGTATGTTAAGGATGCATGTTTGTTTGTACCAGTCACAGTACTTTAATACAACATGGCACAATATATACCGGTACATGCCACACACAAGGTCATTGTGCCAGTGGGACAGCATGACCCAAGACTGTTACATAAGTTACAAAATTAAGGACATATGTTGTTGGACACAAGACAGCAACAAACAGTACGCAAATGAGTGTAATGCATAGACAAATGGATAGCGTGCAAATGAACACACTTGACCCACCCAAAGGTACACACACACACACACTTATTAAAGGAGTAGCACCCCTGTCCATATGAAGCAATGTATACGGTAATGACAACAGGATCAAATAAATAATAATGGTCAATATGTATGTCATTTGGTAATGTACATCATATTATAGTAGCAAGATAAAGCCACAGATGATATGCACAATGTAAAATATAAATGTTAAGTTGTCTATCTCGCCTTCATTCTTGCTGGATGGGTTCGGAGCCGACCTCGGCTCCGACTCGGCCACTCTAAAGCTCGAGAGTTGGTTCCACCGGCTCGAGGCTCCCCTTATATCCCACAATGCTAGGCGAGAGTTACCTCAGATCTCGTTTGCCGCTACAGCTTCGAGGTTGGTTTTTCTACCGGTTCCTGGTAAGTTTTAGCTTTTTCTATAAAAAGTTACTCTTGTTCCCCCTTTTTTAGTTTAATTATTCCTAAATTAGTGTAGTTTATTAAACTCTATCCCCGAACCTATTTTCTTCCCGTTTCTTGTCAAAAGAACTTTTAGTTCTTCCCTTGGGCCTTTGGCCTTCCTTTCCCTAGGGAGTGTTTGTGTAGTGTACTACTGTTTGTTGTACTTAATTTTACTATATTTTACTATATTTTTAATATAGTTGTTATTTTGACAGGGTATAACTGGTGTGTTTGAGTGTGTGTTTGTGTTCACCAGTTAGGCTATGTCTAAAGAAGCAAAGGTCTCCGGATTCAAGAAGTGTGATGCGTGCTGTCAGAAAATGTCTCTGACAGACGCTCACACTTCTTGTGTCTATTGTCTGGGGCCTTTGCACCTGCAGGACTCCTGTGCTGTCTGCCATGGCTTCAGCCCCAGGGTCCTGCAGGAAAGAAAAAACAAGCTCATATTGAGAGGCTTGTTGAAGCCTGAGGATTCCCTGTCTGTCTCAACAGGGAAGCCCTCCAAGGCATCGAGGTCTTCGGCTCCGGCTTCTGAGCCGAGACCTCAGGTTGTTCAACCTTTGCCTTTATCGGCTCCGGCTGGAGCCGATAAGACTCAGTCCACAGTTTCTGTGGCTCTCTCGGCTCCGGCCGGAGCCGAGGTTATCGAGGTACCCGTGTCGGCTCCGACAAGATCTTCGGAGCCGACAACCAGAAAGAGATCTAGGTCACCTTCGCTTGGCTCCATTCATTCGGCTCCAGGATCTCCCCTGCTGTCTGAACGGAGCCAAAGGTCTCATTCCTCTAGGTCATCGAGGTTGTCTGATCATGACCTTCAGAGGGTGGTGAGTCGACTACTCAAGTCTGAGGCACTGGCCCAGATGCTTCAGAGCCCGACTCATCAGTCGGTGCCTGTCCCGGTCCATCAACTCCTTCCTCCTTCGACTCTCTTGAGCTCGGAGCCGGGTCGTGTTGGAACCGAGACTGTGGTCACCTCGGAGCCGAGACAATTGTCTTCGGCTCCGTCGTCGGCTCCGTTTTCTTCCATGGAGGAATCTCGGCGTCGGACTTCCCTCGTCGGCTCCGAGGGGGTGAGTGGCATCGGACCCTTGTCCGACCCCCCTCTCCCTCTCGGTGCTTCGGCGCTGGTGAGTTCGGCTCCGACATCGGCCTCGGAGCCATCACTGTCGGTGCCGAGGGGGTCTTTAGCTCCTCGGAGCGGGGACCTCTGGCTCTGCCTGACAGGGGTGCTTTCGAGGTCATGCGGAGTGTGTTAGAGCGTGGCTCTACTCCACAGTCGGCTCCGTCAGCCCCTCCCTCTATGCTGCCTCAGGGTAAGTCGACTCACTCCCTCATCCCGGACCGCAGAGAGCCAACTCCTCAGGAGCCCCTGTGGGATTTCATCCTCTTCCGAGGCCTCTCCTGATTTGGCAGAAGAGCCCCTCCGAAGAGGAAGTGCAAGAGGAAGCACATTGACTCACCTGGGTGTATCACGTCCGACACAGCTCTGGATGATTCTGAGGGTTCCCCCCCTTCACCTTCTGAAGATGTCTCTTTGCAGACATTCTGGAGATCCTTAAACAGAGGGAAATTGGCCAGCCCTCAACCCTTCAGAGGACGAATCTGTGTATCTTGAGGCGTTTGGCTCTCGCCCTTCCACCTCCTGGGTGTCCCCCCCCTTCGACCCCCTCATGCAGGTGGTTGCTAAAAAGGCATGGACGGCTCCTGATTCAGTGGACCCCACTCCCAGGAGACCCTCCAAATTCATCACAGCTCCAGCAGACAAGGAATTTTTATCAAAAGGAGTCTCTGTGGATGCTATGGTGGTAGCTGCCGCCACAAAGAAGGAACTGGCTGATCCTTCAGTGCCTGTCCATCCACCTAACAAGGAATCTAGGTCCATGGATAGGTACGGGAAGCGGATGTTCTCCTCAGCGACATTTACTATGCGTTCGCTGAATTACCTGTGCCATTTCACTCGTCTTCAAAGGGACTTGATCAAAGAAGCGAGTGAAATGCTTAAGGACCCTACAGCTGCGGGTTTCCAAAAAAAAATGAACACGCAGCTGGCTATCCTTAATTCTATTTCCAACTCCTCCATGCGCCTCCTCTCTTATGCGGCCGATGGAGCGAGCAGAGCCGCTGGAACAGGGGTAGCCTTACGTAGGCACGCCTGGATGCGGCTATGCAATTTTGCGGAACCTTTCAAGACGTCTTTCACAAACTCCCCTTTTGATGGATCATCCCTTTTTGGTCCACAAGTGAAAGAAACCCTGACTAGGTGCGAGACGGATGGCAAGACCCTTTCTGCCGTCGGAGTCCGTTTTTCCACTCCTTCTAGGCCTTACCCCAAAGGCCAGAAGGGGGGAAAGATGTGGTTCCGTAAACAATCTCAAGGGACTTCGCCTGACGCACAGAGTTGGTTCCCCGCCAGAGGCAGAGGGGGGAACAACAATGGTAGACGCCGCCCTAGAGGCAGAGGGGGTCCGCAGAACCAGGGCAATCGAGAAACGTCTTCCGATAAGCCCTTTCAGCATCCCTGAGGTGTTGCCCGACTGCCCATCTTCGGAGGCAGTCGGGGGAAGATTGTCACTGTACCCAGAAGCCTGGCTATCCTTGACACAAGACAAATGGGTACAGTCCATCATTTCCGAAGGTTATTCTATTCCCTTTCTTCGTTCTCCAAGTCAGTCAAAAAAATCCCTTCCAGATGTTCCACCTGCTCAAAGGGATATAGCAGCTTTGGAAATTTCAAAACTGCTTGCAAAAGAGCTATTCAGCCAGTGCCAGCAGACCAACTAGGATCCGGAATCTACTCAAGGTTCTTTTAGTTCCAAAGAAAACAGGGACTGGAGACCAATTTTGGATCTCAGTATCTTGAACAGATCGGTCAAGAAAACAAGATTTCGGATGGTCACGCTGCAATCCATTCTTCCCCTGTTGGGAAAAGGAAACTGGATGTGCTCTATAGACCTTCAGGATGCGTACTATCACATAAAAATGAACAGGCGCTCCAGAAGATTCCTCCGCTTCAGGCTAGGAACCAGTCATTTTCAATTCAGGGCCCTGCCCTTTGGTCTCACCACTGCCCCGGTGTTTACCAAATGCATGGCAGTGGTAGCTTCTCACCTGAGATGACAAGGATTCCAGGTGTTTCCATATTTGGACGACTGGCTCCTCACAGCTCCCACCAAGCATCTCCTTCTGATGGCCAGAGATTACACTTTTCGCCTGTCAAAACTGGGTATCTCAATAAATTGCGAAAAGTCTGTTTTGTCGCCTTGTCGTACTATTACCTACATAGGCGCAAATTTAGATACTGTAAACATGTCTGCAGTTCTAACGAACCAAAGGATATCAGACATTCAAAAATTGGTGTCACTTCTTCTCAACAACAACAGAGCCAAAGCCAGGTTAGTTCTAAAGGTGTTGGGAATCATGGCAGCGGCCATACCTCTCCTCCCATTGGCCAGATACCACATGCGGATCCTTCAGTGGATGCTCTTTTCTCAATGGTCATACCAGGAACTTCCAATGTCTCACACCATTATGATCACGCAAGCGTGCAAAAGCATCTCATGTGGTGGATGTCTTCCCCCCAGCTCCTGTTGGGGAGACCGTTTGTTCCACCTCCTCCGGTTGCTACTCTGACAACGGATGCCTCCCTGATCGGGTGGGGGGGGCATTATCAGGGCAGGACAGTCCAGGGCACATGGCAACCAAACGAATGCCACTTGCACATAAATGTTCTGGAGATGAGAGCAGTGCTTTTAGCGTTGCAAGCCCTTCAAGACTCTCTTCCCTTGGGAACGATTGCAATCCAGACAGACAATATGTCTGTAGTGTGGTACATCAACAAACAAGGCGGAACCAGATCATACCCCCTGTGTCGAGAAGCACTCAGACTGTGGCAATGGGCGATTTCTTCTCAGCGTTTTCTGATAGCAACGCACATCCCCGGAAAGTCCAATCACATTGCGGACAAGTTGAGCAGAGCTATTCTCATGCCTCACGAGTGGTCTCTGAAAGACTCTGTAGTGAGAGAGATATTTCTCAAGTGGGGTCAGCCTTGCTGCGATCTTTTTGCTACTCCCCAAAACAGCAAGTGCAGAGAATACTTCACTCTATTCCCTTTACCAGGCCAACCCAGCAGGGACGCTAGTCCAAGTTTGGCCCCGGGACTTCTGTATGCATTTCCTCCTTTCCCACTGATCTCTCAAGTAATACAGAAAGCTATCGCTCAGAAGGCCTCATTGATCCTCATTGCTCCTTACTGGCCTCGACAAGTGTGGTTCCCCTTTCTGCATCGATTTCTTTTGAGCGACCGTGGAATCTGGACCTAGTTCCAGATCTTTTGATCCATCAGTCGGGTCAGTTTCATCGCTCCCTCCCTCTCTGAACCTCACTGCTTGGTTCCTCCACTTCCAACCGTAGCCAGGCTTCCTCAATTATCTCACTCTGTTAGAGATATTTTGATAGCTTCCCATAAATCTTCCACTCGAAAGATTTATTTGAGTAAGTGGAAACGATTTTCATATTGGGCACAAGGAAAGGACATAGATCCTTTCACCGCTTCCATCCAACTAGTCCTCGATTTTCTTGCTGAACTCTTCCATGCAGGTTCATCTCCATCTACTCTTAAGGTTCAATTGGCAGCTATTTCTAATTTTCATGTGGGTATTTCTGAATCCGCCCTAATGTCCCACAAACTCTGCAAAGCCTTTTTGAAAGGAGTTTTTCTGCTCAGACCTCCTGTAAGAAATCCTCCTTCTCCTTGGGACCTAAATTTAGTTCTTGCTTCTTTGATTCTTTCCCCTTCGAACCTGCAGCTTCATGTTCCTTAAAGTTATTATCATGGAAAACTCTCTTTCTGGTGGCTATCACATCAGCTAGAAGAATTTCAGAACTTCAAGCACTCAGTTGTCGTTCTCCTTACCTTGTGTTCCATAAGGACAGAGTTTCCTTACGAACTAACCCATCCTTTTTGCCTAAGGTGGTTTCAACGTCAAATCTAAACCAGTGCATTGACCTCCTGTCTTTTCCCGGAGTATTCAAATAGGTCTGAACAAAAATTACACTGTCTGGATGTTCATCGTCAATTAAGGTACTACTTGGACAGGACGAAACAATTCAGAAAATCTGATCAGCTGTTTGTCTCCTATGCGGAAAGCAGAAAGGGACTTCCAGTTTCAAAGGTATCTTTATCCAGATGGCTAACATCTCTGATTACCCTTGTTTATGAGATTAGACACAAAAAACTGCCTAATAAGCCTAAAGCCCATTCCACCAGAGCCTTGGCTACTTCTCTAGCCTTCCAAGACAGACTGCCTATTGACACCATTTGTGCAGCGGCTACTTGGGCTACTCCTCACACTTTTATTTCCCATTATAAGTTGGATTTAGCTTCTAGGCATAGAGCTAATTTTGGTTCCACTGTTCTCAGGAGTCTGTTCCGTTAGGCCACCCGGGACAAGGTGCTAGGGACGGTCCCATCCAGCAAGAATGAAGGTGAGATAGACAACTTAACATATAGAAGTTATGTTCTTACCATAACGTTCCATGTTAGTTGTCTTCTTCTCGCCTTCTTCTTGCGTCCCACCCTCCTTCCCCCTGGCCTGGACAGACCTAGAGGAGTTGTGATCGTGACCTCTCTTTCTACCACCTCTTTCTTAGCTATATGCTATTAGGCATATTTCTTGTTTCAGGATGTAGGTCACCTTTCTTCTTCCTGTTGTTAGAGGTGGACTCTGTTATAGTTGTTCTGTTTTATATTGTTACTATCATAAGCTGGGGTTAGCTTACAAACGAGATCTGAGGTAACTCTCGCCTAGCATTGTGGGATATAAGGGGAGCCTCGAGCCGGTGGAACCAACTCTCGAGCTTTAGAGTGGCCGAGTCGGAGCCGAGGTCGGCTCCGAACCCATCCAGCAAGAAGAAGGCGAGAAGAAGACAACTAACATGGAACGTTATGGTAAGAACATAACTTCTATCTCTCAGACAAACTCAGTAGTTTTAAACCACTGCTTAAACAACACCTTAACCAATCCTGGTCCTCCACATGCTATCCACCAGGTTAAGACTTTGTGCTCACCATATGAATCTCTCCAAATATTCTCTTTAGACAGAATACTCTCATCCTCTTAATGAGATGACAAAACAATTTTATAAATAACTGCTGCCTGTACAATCCACTAGGTTGCACATGGGCTTTCTCACTAGTAACTTCTACCTCTGTAAAATTTTAGAATGTATAAATGTAAATAGTGCATGTGTAACTGCTGTATGTGTATAAGTGTAAATAGAAATGTTACTACTCTGTGTTTAACAGGAACTAAGTATAATGCAATTTAAGCAAATGGAACTTTTCTCCCTGGGCCTCCACTGAAAATGGGCACTGCCTAGTTAGACTTTCCCGGTAAGCAGAGATAACTAACTAACTAACTAACTAACTAAATAACTAAATAAATAAATAAATAAATATAATGTATATCAGAAAAGCATGACCGCAATATGGAATGGCTGTAGAACTGTGCCTAGACTGCTAATACTTGAATCTAGAAAACACTATGATGGCAGCATTACAAAAGTGGATTACACGGACAATACTTACAGTCCTCAGAGACCACTCTGATGGGAGTTGAACATCAGGAAATATGTCTCTAGTAATCTCTTGGAAGGAGTTTCACATGGCCTATGCCATGCCATGTCCTGAAAGAAGTTACCCATCAGGTCACTCATCTGCATCTGGATGATGTCTGTTATAACGTTCCAGATCTTATTCCAAAGATCATCTGCATGGTGTGATGGTAGATATGCTGAGCGGCAGGAACAATGGCACATGCAGGTCCCAGACTGTCATCATCATCATCATGGTCCTCGATATCTGACTCAGCTGGCAGTGGTCAGGTACATCAACATTATCTGATTGGTGAGTCAGCACAGGTCCCATACTCTGTAAAAATTCAACACAGGAAAAACAATTATACATAAATAACTGGTATTAACCTAAAATCATTGAATAAATAAAATGTCATACAAACCTGTACATGTTGTAGCTATTATGTAGGTGAAGTTACATACTACTGTCTGACCTTATCCAACTTTAACACCTTATGTGATGTCAGGCATAAATCCAGTCCATACTCATTTATAAAATGGTGTGCAATGTACATCCCAGTCATATGCTATACATGTCTATAGTAAAACACAGATGTGTACCAGCACAATCGTAAAAAGAGTGTATGATATCCAATTAACAACATAAAAATGTATGCAACAGGACATGTAAAATGTTTTCTCAAGTTATAACACAGTACAGTACATCTGTCATGACTCTGTAATGGTCAGCAGATGTAGTCCATAAGGTTTATTTATACATTGTATAACAAAAGATACAAAGGTGTAATACTAAATTTACTATCATGATTATGCGACATTCTAAATGTCATAATATTCATATATTTGTGATATGAATAAAGACCATGTGTGGGCTAATGTTCCCATCATGCACTGTCATATGTTATTAATTTACTTATTTATTTATTGACATTTGTTACCCGGGTTGGTCCAGCTGGGCTAGTGGCCCATTTTCAGTGGAGACCTGAGGAGAAAAGTGCCATACATAAACAAATTACAGGAGTTCAAACTTTAGAATCAAAAAGTGAAACAGAAATTTGTTATACAGTAAAGTTAAATAGAATAGAAATGCATGCACGTGTTTTTTTACAGCGAAACAATATATTTATAGTGGATATAAAAAAGTTTACACACCCCTGTTAAAATGCCAGGTTTTTGTGATATAATAAAATGAGACCACAATAAATCATTTCAAAACTTTTCCCACCTTTAATGTGACCTATAACCTGTACAATTCAATTGAAAAACAAGCACATCTGTTAGGAGAAAACTATAAAAAATAAAAACATACAATATGCTGGTTGCATGTGTGCACACCCTTAAACTAATACTTTGTTGTGTGTGCACACCTTTAAACTAATACTTTGTGGAAGGACCTTTTCATTTAATTATAGCATTCAGCCTTCTTGGATAGGAGTGTATCAGCATGGCACATCTTGACTTGGCAATATTTGCCCACTCTTCCTTGCAAAAGTACTCCAAATCTGTCAGATTGCGAGGGCATCTCTAGTGCACAGCCCTCTTCAGGTCACCCCACAGATTTTCTATTGGATTTAGGTCTGGGCTCTGGCTGAGCCATTCCAAAATTTTAATTTCCTTCTGGTGAAGTCATTATTTTGTTGATTTGGATGTATGCTTGTGGTCGTTGTTGTGCAGAAAGGAGAAATTCCTCTTCAGCTTTCTCGCAGAAGCCTGAAGGTTTTGGACCAAAAGTTACTAGTATTTGGAACTGTTCATAATTCCCTCCACCTTGACTAAAGCTCCAGTTCCAGCTGAAGAAAAGCAACCCCAAAGCATGATACTGCCATCACCATTCTTCACCGTGGGGATGGTGTTCTTTTGGTGATGCAAAGTGTTGTTTTTGCGCCAAACATACCTTTTGGAATTGTGGCCAAAAAGTTCAACCTGGGTCTCATCAGACCATAACACATTTTCCGGCATGCTTTTGGGAAACTTGATGTATTGTTTTGCAAATTTTAGCTGGGCCTGGATGTTTTTCTGTGTAAGAAAAGGCTTCAGTCTTGCATCCCTACCCCATAGTCCAGACATATGGTGAATACGGGAGATTGTTGCCACATGTAGTACACAACCAGTACTCGTCAGAAATTCCTGCAGCTCCTTCAGTGTTGCTGTAGGTCTCTTGGCAGGCTGTCTGACCAGTTTTTGTCCTGTCTTTTCATCACTGTTGTCCCATATTTTCTCCACTTTTTGATGACTGTCTTCATTGTGTTCCATGGTATATCCAATGCTGTGGAAATTTTTTCTACCCTTCTCCTGACTGATACCTTTCCACAATGAGATCCCTTTGATGCTTTGTAAGCTCTCTGTGAACCATGGCTTTTGCTGTAGCAGGCAACTGAGTAAATGTCAAGAAAATCCTGGCAGGACAGCTGAACTTTATTTGGGGTTAATCAGAGTCTCTTTAATTGATGGCAGGTGTTTACCCAAGAAGACTGAATGTTGTAATTAAATCAAAAGGTGCTTCAGTAAAGTATTAGTTTAAGGGTGTTCATACAAAACAAAATATTAGTTTAAGGGTGTGCACACTTATGCAACCAGTGTAATGTACGTTTTTTATTTTTTATATTTTTTCCCCTAACAGATTTGTTTGTTTTTCAATTGAATTGTACAGGTTATAGGTCACACTAAAGGTGGGAAAAGTTTTTAAATGATTTATTGTGGTCTCATATTTTTTATATCACAAAAAACTGGCATTTTAACAGGGGTGTGTAAACTTTCTATATCCACTGCACATATATAGAAGAAGAGTTTTGTCCAACAGTATTGATTTAGTAACTTTAGTACGAATCCAAAATAATGGAGTTCTTAGAAGACAGGGGAGGGAGTAACTGAGGTATAATGGAGGGGAGTTTAAGTTGGGGCGTGACAAGGGCAAATTTTGAAGTTAAGAAGATGAAATTTTAGTTCTTTAAAGTGTGATGGGTGGATGGTGGAACGTATATCTTTTGGAAGTTTGTTCCAAGCTTGGGCAATTGAATGTTTATATGGGAGTTTACCTGCAGGTTATTTGGGCTGGTAGATGTGCAGTAGTTGCTGATTAGAGGTACAGAGAGTCCAAGTTGGGGTATAGATAGAGATGAAGGAAGAGAGAGCAGGACAGGATGAAAGCTTATAAAGAATAAAGTGTAACATCTGAAGTTGAGCTAGTAGTAGTAGTTGGGGGAATTCAAGCCACTGGAGTGGGTTTAGGACAAGACAGTGATGTGAATTGTATGGAGAGTTAGTGATAAACCTAGCTATCTTATGGTAAGTTTGTTGGAGTTTGTTCAAGGTTGTGGTTTGAATGTTAGTGAGCACTGGGGCAGCATATAATAGGAAGGGCTTGTGCAAGGGAGAGTGTGGCATTTGTGGTAAAAAAAATGTATTGCGATATAGTAAACCAATTTTCTGGTGTATCTTTTTATGCATTGGAGCATGTGAAGACTGAATTTAAGTTCATCATCAATGATGGCTCCAAAGAGTTTTGTGTGAGCTTTGGGTTGGATTATAGTGCTGTTAGAGGATGTAATAGCAAACGTGGATTTGTGGTGAGTGAGAGATCTGGGAAGAACAAGTAAGAGTTTGGTCTTTTTGGTGTTGAGGATAAGTTGATTATTGGACAGCCACTGTTCTGTGGATAGAAATGCACGTTAAGTTAAAGTGTGGAGTTCAGAGATATTGTCAGAGATGGAGATGAGGGTTGAGTCATCAGCATATTGGATGTAAGAGGATTGTTTACAAGATATGTAGAGATCATTGGTAAAGACATTGAACAGGAGGGGACCCAGTATGGAACCTTGTGGTACTCCGGTAGGGACAGGTATAAATGGAGAAATGGAAGAAAGCCATTTAACAGATTGCTGCCTGCAGGATAAGTAACTGGAGAACCAAGCAGGGGAGGAAGAAGATAGATTTAGATTTGCAAGTTTAGATAACAGTAGGAGATGGGAGACTGTGTCAAAGGCTTTGGAAAGGCCAAATTAGAGACAAGATATAAGTTTGTTGTTATCTAGGGGTTCATCAATGATATGTGTGAAAGATAAGAGGCAGTGGTTATGCTATAGTTTGGACAGAAACCATGCTGAGTGGAAGTGAAAAGGTTGTGCTGGAGAAGGTGGTTGAGAAGCTGTGAGTGTATCCATTTTTCAAGAATCTTAGAGAGGGGCAATAGGATGCCTATGGGATGGTAGTTAGATGGGTCTGTAGAGTTTCCACCTTTATGCAGGGGAATAGTGAAGAAGGATTCCATATGGTAGGGACAGTGGATTCCTGAATTGATCTATTGATTAGGATAGATTCTGGATAGGCAATGGAGTCAGCAGCAAGTTTGAGGAAGGTAGGACGTAGAGTATCAGTGGATGGACAGCAGGGTTTGAGCTTTTGAAGAAGAGATCTGATGTAGGAAGTAGGGACTGGGTGCAAAGAGAATAGATTATTACTCGGAGGGTTGGGAGGGGTAAGCAGAGAAGTAGTGTTAGAGTTGTTAGATATGAGTGTTTGGATGGTGTCAATAAAGTGTTTATTGAGGAGAGTAGCTGTTTCCAGAGGGGATGTGTTACTCCAGTACATTACATGGCATTTACTACCCAGTTTATCAGACATGTTTCTATTATTACTTCTAAATTTGCTAATATGTCAGCCTTCAATCTGCATGCAAAACCACACATATGCACAGCACACAGAACTTGTATATCAATAAGTCTCAAAAACAAGTATGCAGCACCACTCTGCCATACAATACTGACATGGAATTCCATTTCAAAAGGTTTAGTTTAATGCAAGTTAACACTGACACTAGCTATTTCAACTAGCTATTTCAAAATACAACCCCTGATGCAATCATGCTGCCAGATAAGCCTTATGTCCAGAGAACAATTTCATAAGAGACTGCCTCCATATTTGCTACTCAGCGTGTGCCTCACACATTTATATTGAGGTATCACTATGACATTTACATTTTAACTATAACGTATCATTATGTGCAAATAATGTGTCATGTTTACATCCCCTGATTAAAATGTGTTTAAAATATATTGTAAGATTAATAAGCAATGGTACACTTAAAATGTATGTGCAAATGAGGTGAGCAATGCAACATGGTTAATGGGTGACATCACAACATCATATAATTCAGAATAGAATTTGAACGTTTTTTGAGGAACTGCGCAGTCACAAGAACATCAACAGCATGTAATAGGTAGAGATTGTATATATGGCACACATAATTAACTGTCCCTCAACAAATGTATCACTGTCACTCTCTATGTTTGCATTACGCTTACGTAAGTACCTACATAGTTGTAATAATGATCATGAATATACTGTGCTACACCTCAGAGATACAATAATACAGTAGACAAGCTGTGCACAACATATAATTCACTGATAAACACTGACACACATACAACACCAATAACAGTTCAAAAATTAATATGTAAAACCTTCAAGTTCAAATCAGTATGCCAGCTGAACAAAGATTTCTTTCATTTAGGCTGTATCAATAACCATTGCATAACCTCAATTTAATAAAAAAAACTTCTGTTAATAGCTTCTAATGCAACATTCCACTAAAAATTGTGTGCACATTAATTCACAATAAATCACTAAGTATTCTACTTACCTAGCAGATGCATTATGGAAAGTCTGACATACACATTAGAATGCCTGAAAGTCCTAAGACTACACATCTAAACCTGAAGATTTAAATATGCTAGTAGTATTTCTGGAAAAGTAAAATTGGAAAGGGATAAAACATACCTCTTTCTCTCTCTCTGCTGCTCATCAAGCCTGTGCATATGCTGTACGCACAACATATGATTTTGGGCATGGTCTTCATCAGCTGCAAACAGAAAAAGATGATTTATCACAGCAACAGAAGGATTGCTTAAGTTCAGAACATAATGACTGCTATGTGCAACAAAACAGTGAAAATGTTGTGATTATGATATGCTAGCTAGCTAGACATACAATACCATATATTGCATATTCAGACATTGATCTGTCACTCTCACTAATGTGTACGCATGAGGATTACTGTAGACAAATAGGACAAAGCTAGATTCAAAACTGCAATTGTCACTGATGTCCACACTACAGACCAGAACCTTGACTGCATAGCTAATCAATCTTGCTTGTAATTGATTGAATTGATGGAAGTTAAACAACTTACATCTATGAATATGCAAGAAAGCATTACACACATAACAGGTATGCCAAACTAAGATGACACTCTGTAAGCATACAGATAAAACTAACCATGTGGCAAAGATCTATAAATGTACATAGTTATTATATGTGGAACATATTATGGTGTTATGATCATTACAACTGTGTACACATGTACATGGTGTAAGATACCGCAACGTTGCAGTATTCCTGTAGGTACATATGCATAAATACAATTTAATACATACGTATTTGTACATAGGCTCATAAATACAGATTAATAGACAGACCTATACATGTAGGTGTTCATTTGTTTGTGATTTTGTATTACATGACAAGTAAAAAAAGTTACAAGTGCTCCCATGTGCCTTACATAACCTACTATACACACTTAACATCACATTGTACATAATATATCCAAAATGAATTCTGGCTGGCTTGTTGACTAAGTAGTTTTATTATTATATATTTATAAATAATTCTTAATTTTTCTTCAGAGAAAACTTATTAAAACCTTTTTCGGTCATGTGCAACTAGTCACGAGTTCCTTTTACTTAGTGAAATTAACCCCCTTTGTTTTTTCAGGCCTATCTGTCTTCAAAGCTTGTTTTTTTATTAGAGAGCTTGCCCCTGTTTGTTGCAAGACCTGTTTAAGTTAGAGGGCTTTTAGTGGCCCGTGTAACTTAGAGGGCCGCTCCTCTACTCCCTTTTGTGTCTGTATTCCGTTAGTGTTCAGGAGAATCCATTTTAGTTAGAGGATTCTTCCTTAAAATTTCCAATTCTTTATTAGTGTTTAATATACTGGTGTGTTCTTATAGAGGCTACCTCTTTAGTGGGTTAAAGCCGTTATATATACTTGTGTGGTGTGTTTCATAGTTTAGTAGGCTACCTTTTTTGGTATAAAGCTGTTTTGCCATGTTAGCATAGATACCTAGGCTTGTAGTTGATAGCCTTTTTTGGAAAGTTTAAATTAAAGCTAATTGTTGCTGATATTGTTAGTATTTTTTTCTTCCAGTCATGTCAAAGGAAAAAGAGCATAAAGAACCCAGGCAGTCAGGGTTTAAAAAATGCAATCAGTGTAATCAAAAAATGTCAATTACAGAAGTGCACTCTAGCTGTGTTTATTGCCTTGGTGCACTCCATTTGCAAGACCTGTGTACCACTTGTCATGGATTTAATAGCAGGGTTCTACTAGAGCAAAAAAATAAGCTTATTGTTAGGGGCTTATTAAAGGTTCCCTTCTCAGAAGCCCTAGAGGGATTCCAGAGCTCCAAACCATCATCTCCTTCTTGCAAAGCTGAAAAGGTTAAAAGATCTGCTGTTACAGTTCTGGCCTCGGAGCCACCTAAAAAAGTGGCCCTTCAGAACCAAAGGCTCTTGGCTCCGACAAATCAAAATCTGCCTCTTCGACTCCTTGTGTGACCTCGGAGCCAACAGAGTTGCTAACAATGAGACAGTCTCCAATCTTGAAGCCGGTTATCCTCATTTTCAGATCACCCATATTGGAAAAGGCAAGATCTCCGTCGTTATCCTCCCATTCCTCTAGGAGCTTATCTGATGATGACATGGAGCGGATGGTGATGAGACTGCTTCGAACACCAACGTTGGCAAAAATTTTATCGGATATGATCCCAAAGGAATCGGAACTGTCCAAGTCACTGTCTCCATCCTTGATTCCTCCTCCATCCTGTCTTGTGGTTTTGGAGCCCAAGATCATGGGTCCAATAGTAGTGGAGGTGTCGGATCTGAGACCTCCATTAGGTTCGTCAGTTCCAACATTTGCTCCAACTTCCTCGGTTCCATTGGATTTCAAGGATTCTAGGAGCTGACGTTCACCCATCGGGTCCAGGGAGGGGATTCGATGCAGACAATTGCCTGATCCGACTTTACCACTCGGTGCCTTGGCTAGGTTGAGTTCGGCTCCTACATCAGCTTCAGAGCTGCCCGCTCTGCCTCAAGGTCAGTCCTCTGTCTCTTCGGAGCCAAGGACCTCTTCAGAGTGGAGCAAGGGGGCTTTTGAGCTGATGGAGAGAGTTCTGTCACCCCAGACAGCTCCACTCTGTGGCCCAGGTTCTCTTCCCTCCCAGGCACCTGTGTTGATCTTAAGATCTATTCCCCCTCAAGCATAGAGACCTGGAGCCCCAGGAAGCCCCTGCGAGCAGCACCATCTCTTCTGAAACTTCATCAGAGTACCCCTCTGAGGAAGTCCCTCGAAATAGATTGTGCAAGAGGAAGCACATAGACTCCTATAGGTTCATAGGTTCATAGGTTCATACTAGGCTATCTGCCCCAGGGCATTTATAAGCCCAGCCAGAGTGTGTTTGGCTTTCGCCATCCATTTTAAATTAATTTTGTTATGCCCTTTTTCAAGGTTAGTATACTGTGCCTCTGTCTAACAGTGACACAGAAGTGATACCCGGGGTAAACCTACGATTTCCCATCCACTCATCAAGATTCCTCTTGAAGAGAGTCAATGAGGGACTCTGCCTAACCTGGACTGGGATTTTATTCCAGAGTGAAGGGAGCCTCTGGGTTATGAATCTGTCCCTCCAGCATGTCCTATTTATTTCAGTGCTGAGGTTCAAGTCTCTCGAGCGTGTAGCTCAATGGGATTTGGATTTTCTGAGGTGCAGCATATCCATTAATTCCGGGTTGGACATGGCTTTATACGTCAGGCACAGATCGCCTCTGAGTAGGCGGTATGCCACTGAGTAGAGCTGGAGTTTCTTTAACCGGGCAGCATATGGCATCTGTTTGAGCCCTTTGATCCTCTTGGTGAGGTACTTTTGGGGTCTTTCCAGTTGCTGCAGGTATCTGGTAAGGTACATCCCAAAAGGGGCATTGTACTCAATTATGGGCCTGATGAGGGATGAGTAAAGAGGCACGATGACCTCCCCTGATCTAGATGTGAATCCCTTCATGATTAGGTGGGCTATATAAAATGTTTTTCTAACCACTTTGGCCACGTTGTTGTCAAATGAGAGATTGCTATCAGCTTGGGTCCCTAGGTCCCTAATTACTTCTTCTGTACTTGATTACCACCTATGTGGTAATTTGTGGGCACTTTGTTTTTGCCAAAGGGGATGACTATACACTTTTTGGCGTTTAGCTTGAGGCCATGGCTCTGGCACCAGTTGTCTGTTTCTATGAGGCCCTTTTGGAGGATGCTTGTGTCGGCTGGAGAGTCGATTATGGCGCCCAGTTTGCAGTCATCTGCGAACTTGGTCAGCTACAGTCCTTCCGTGTTGGCCTGTACTTCCGAGAAATATATACCGAACAAGAGAGGTCCCAGGACTGAGCCTTGTGGGATGCCACTTGTAACTGGTTTGGAGTCTGACATGGCTCCAGCAATTCTAACCATGTGGGTTCTGTCCTTGAGCCAGTTTGCAACCCATCTAGTGACATAGGGGTTTATATTTAAGCTGGTGAGCTTATCTATAATGCCCGAGTGGGGTATTGTATTGAAGGCTTTTGCGAGGTCTATGTAGGCTGTGTGGACCATCTTCCCCTCGTCAATGGCCTTGGTGACTGTTTCAAAGAAATCAACCAGGTTTAAGAGGCAGGATCTGCCCTTAACAAAGCTGAACTGGGTAGGATCCAGTGTCTGTAGGTCCCCAATATCTTTATTTATGAGGTCCATGATGATCCTTTCCATAGCTTTGCAGACCAAGCTAGTCAGGCTTATGGGGCGATAGTTTCCAGGATCCGTTGAGGCACCACCTTTGTGGAGAGGGACCACTGTTGCTGTACACCACTCTTTGGGTACATATCCTGTAGTAAGGCTGAGATTGAACAGTAGTTTTATGTTTGGGTGTAGCTCTTCTTGGAGTTCATGTAGGACGCAGCCTGGGACACCATCTGGTCCCATTGATGCTGTGTTTTTGCTTTGGAGAGGGCAGCTCTTACCTGAGCATCTGAGATGTCAGGGGCAGCACTCTGCTGGGATAGATATTTGCCCTTTTGGTGGGGAGGGGGGGAGAAGTTTGCGCTGAACCTGTCAGCTAGGATGTTGGCAATGTCTGCGGGTTCGGTGTATTTTTTGTCATTTTGGACTAATTCTGAGCATATCTGGGAATTCCCACCCAGGTTCCTAACATAACTAAAGAAAGCCTTGTGATTATCCTTAGTGTCCTGTGCAATTTTTCTCTCGAAGCTGGCCTTAGACGATTTTATGAGTGCCCGTAGTTTTTGCTAATACTGATCAGAGATGCCTTCCCTTTTTGGGATTTTGCTCTATCATGTAGTAGCTTCCTCCTTCTATTGTATAGTTTGTTTATGGCTGGGGTCCACCAGACAGGACATCTGCCTTTGGAGGATTGGGTCTTGGTTTTATTTGGGATTGCATGATCCGTGCATTCCTGAAGGTGTTCATAGAATGCGTTTATAAAGGATTCTGTGGTCTGGGCCAGATTTTCCACAGGCCCGGGGGCTTTGAAGGATTCCACCTCGGTTTTGAGGAGTGTGAAATTTGCTTTAGAGAAGTTTTTCACTGTGGTTTTCAGGGCAGGGGGTGGAGTCAGGATGTGAATATCCAGTGAGATTAGTTTATGGTCTGATCTTACCAGTGAGGGATACACTTCTGGTCTGGAGCATAGAGTCCCCATGTTGGTGATGATCAGGTCCAGTATGTTTTCCCCTCTTGTGGGAGTGGTAACAAGTTGTTCCATAGCATTTGAGTTTATAAATTCTAGGAACCTTTGGGCTAGGGTGTTGGAGCTAGAGTAATGCTCCCAGTCTATGTTTGGGTAGTTGAAGTCGCCCAATATAATGGTGTTTGGAGAGACCTTCATATTTTCCAGTGTTTTCAGGAAGGCCGGGTGGGGTTCCTGGGTTTGGAAGGGTGGTCTGTAGCAGGCTATAAACTGGAAGGCAGTTTTACCCACTGTTAATTGCACATGGATAGTCTCTGATGCTTCGTGCTGTGAGTCTGTCACATCAGATACCAACCTGGATGATTCAGAAGGGTCCCCACGGTCCCCCCTCTGAGGATGTCTCCTTTGCTGACATCCTTGAGATCCTTAAACAGAGGGGTGGCTGGAAGCCCACCAACCCTTCAGAGGATGAGTCTGTATACCTGGAGGCTTTTGGGTTTTGTCCTTCTACCTCCTGGGTGTCTCCTCCCTATGACCAACTAATGAACATGATATCTCGTAAGGCTTGGACTTCTCCAGATACAGTGGAGCCTGTTCCATGGATGCCAAATAAATTCATTACAGCTCCTACAGAAAAGGACTTTTTAACCAAAGTTGTCCCTGTAGATGCGATGGTGGTGGCCACCGCCACCAAAAAGGAGTTGTCAGAGACCTCCTCATCTGTCCATCCTCCAAATAAAGAGTCACGGACTGTGGACAGGTATGAAAAGCATGCCTTTTCTTCAGTGGCTTTTATACTGCAGTCGGTGAATTACTTGACCCATTTTACAAGACTTCAAAGGGATCTCCTAAAAGAGCTGGGAGATAATCTTCAGGGTACTGTAGCTTCGGGGATCACAGATAAAGTTTCCTGTCAGCTCTTCGCCCTCAACTGAGTGGTTAACTCCACCATGCGACTGATTTCATATGTAGCTGATGGAGCGAGCAGGGCAGCAGGTACAGGAATTTCCTTAAGGAGACATTCCTGGATGCATTTATGCAATTTTGCCGAAACTTTCAAGTCTTCCTTCACCAATGCCCCCTTTGATTACTTATCCCTTTTTGGGCCAGAAGTGAAAGAAACTTTGACCAGGTGTGTACAGGAAGGGAAAACCTTGTTTGCCATAGGAGTCTGTTTTTCTGTCCCCACTAGACCTTATCTCAAAGGTAAGAAAGGTGGAAATATGTGGTTCCACAAGTCTCAAAAAGGTTTCTCCGACACACGTGGTGAAACTTCCCCCAGGGGCAGAGGGGGAAGTAACAATGGAAGATGCCAACCTTGTGGCAGAGGGGGTCCATAGAATCAGGGTGACAGAGATAAGTTCTCTGGCCAGCCCTTCCAGCGCTCCTGAAAGGAGGCCCACCTGTCCATCTCTGGTGGCAGTCGGGGGACGCGTGTCACTGTACCCAAATGCCTGACTACAAATCACTCAAGACAAATGGGTACAGACAATCATATTCAGAGGTTATTACATATCCTTTTCCAGCCCCACTTCTGTAAATCAGTCCATCTCAGATATTCTACCTGGTCGGAGGGACTATGCAACATAAGAGATACACAAGTTGCTAGAAAAAAGAGTCATCCAAAAGGTCCCTGCAGACCAGATTGGATCCAGAACTTAGTCAAGGTTTTTTTAGTTCCAAAAAAGATGGTACTGGAGACCCATATTGCATCTCAGCATATTGATTGGGTCTGTAAAAAAATCAAAGTTCCAGATGGTGACACTGCAGTCTATATTCCCTTTTCTTGGGAAAGACAAATGGATGCGCCCGATAGAACTTGATGCGTACTACCATATAAAAATGGGCAGGTGATCCAGGAGACACTTACTCTTTCAGCTGAGAGCCAGTCATTACCAATTTTGAGCCTGCCATTTGGTCTCACTACAGCCCCCAGAGTGTTCACCAAATGCGTGCCAGTGGTTACAGCTCATTTGAGACATTTAGGATTCTGTGTGTTTCCATATCTAGATGACTGGCTCCTGACTACCACCACCAAGCATCTACTACCACAAGTAAAGGATGAAACCATGCTTCTTTGTTCCAAGCTAGATGTTACAATAAATTTACAAAAATCTACCTTGTCATCTTCACAGCGTATTATTTTCTTAGGTGCAGAGTTGGATTCAAAAGAAATGGTGGTAAAACCCCTGAGAGAATTCAGTCCCTACACCATCAAATCAGGAGCTTGATAGCAAGAAGAAAGGTTCAGGCCAGGTCTATGTTACAGGTTCTTGGTACCATGGCAGTGGCAATTCTTCTAGTACCTCTAGGACATCTCCACATGAGGGTCCTCCAATGGTTACTCTTTGCTCAATGGTTCATGCAAGACCTACCACTGTCACATCAGGTAATTATCACAGATTCATGCAAGAAGGATCTTCTTTGGTGGCTTCAAATGAACCAGTTATTCTTGGGCCTCCTGTTTGTATTCCGGCAACTAACTGCTGTACTGAGCACGGACGCTTCCCAGATCGGGGGGGGAGGCATTATCTGGAAAGACTGTTCAAGGCTTATGGCAAGAACATAAAAGGCACTTGCATATCAATGTCATAGAGATGAGAGTGGTGCTATATGCATTGCAAGCATTCCAGGACTCTCTCCCAATAGTAACTATTGCAATTCAAACAGACAACACGTCAGTAGTGTGGTACATAAACAAACAGGGAGGAACCAAATCATATCCCCTATGTCAAGAGGCACAACAGGTATGGCAATGGGCTGTCTCTTCTCAACATTTTCTGATAGCAATGCACATCCTGGGAAAATCCAATGTGATAGTGGACAAACTCAGCAGAGTGATTCTGTTGCCTCACAAGTGGTCCCTGAAACAAGAAGTTGCATAAGAGATCTTCCTAAAATGGGCCAAGCCTTGCTACGACCTTTTCACCATGTCTATGAATGCAAAATGCAACAGCTACTTTGCCCTCACCCCCCTCCCCAGAGAAGTCACCAAGGGATGCACTTGTACACAATTGGCCCCCTGGACTTCTTTATGCCTTTCCTCCCTTCCCCTTAATACCCAAAGTACTTCAGAAAGTCAACACATTGAACAGCACTATGATACTCATTGCTCCTTACTGGCCTCGACAAATTTGGTTCCCCTTTCTCTGGGCCCATCTCCTGGAGGAACTATGGCTTCTGGACTCTGTTCTAGACCTCTTGACCCACTCATCGGGAATGTTCTATCCGTTCATCCAGACCCTCAAGTTGACAGCATGGCTGCTCCAATTCCACAAATAGCCAGGTGTTTAGATTTTTCCCCTGCAGTTAAACATATCTTGATTTCTTCCCACAAACCTTCGACGAGAAAACTGTATTCTAGTAAATGGAAAAGATTTCCATACTAGGCTATTAAGCACAATATAGACCTCTTTACAGCTCCTATCACAGCAGTTCTAGAATTTCTCTCCAACTTTTTGATGAAGGTGCAGCAGCAGCTACCATCAGGGTACAACAAGCAGCCATATCTAATTTCCATACTGGGGAGATGGGAATGTCTATCATGTACCATAAGCTATGCAAGGCCTTTTTGAAAGGTAACTTCCTGCTAAGACCCCCAATCAGAAAACCTCCAGTTGCTTTGGACCTACATTTTGTTCTAACTGCCCTAATCTTGCCACAATTTCAACCTGCATCATCCTGTGATATAAAGTTTTTATCATGGAAAACTCTTTTCTTGGTAGCCATTATCTCTGGGTGCCTGAACTTCAAGCCCTTTCTGTATGCCCTCCTTATACAGTTTGCCACAAAGACAGAGTATCCTTAAGAACTAATCTTTATTTCTTAACAAAAGTTTGTTCAGAAAACATTTTAAATCAATCTATTGAGATGCCAGTGTTCTTCCAATTATAGCAACAAGGCAGAATACAAATTACATCAACTAGATGAACACAGACAACTGTGCTTCTGTTTGCACAGGACTAAAGATTTGAGAAAGTCAAACCAGATTTTTGTTTCCTTTTCAGACAAAAGGAAAGGATTACTGGTTTCTAAAGTAACTCTCTCAAAATGGCTCACAGACTGCATTCCCTTCTCATACAGCATTAATAACAGGAAATTACCAGGCAAAGTGAAGGGTCATTCCACAAGAGCAGATGCAACGTCCTCTGCCTTTCAAGCTAAACTTCCTATGGATTCTATCTGTGCACCTGCCACATGGGTGAGACCTCATACCTTTATTTCTCATTATAAAGTAGATGTGGCCTCCCGGAACAGGTCTTCATTTGGATCCCCCCCCCATTATGGGGGGCTGTGCCCCCCACACACCCCTAACTATATATTCTAACTCCAGGGTCGCACTACAGTGGGGAAGGGGACATATTCCATTTACTTGCCAATAATACTTGTCAGTCAAATTAAGTGTCGGGCAAATGAAATTTCAGTCATTTGGTCTCAAGCAAATGGGTGTCAGTCAATTGGAAGTTAGGGCAAATGAAGTAGACCCATATATATATATATATATATATATATATATATATATATATATATATATATATATATATATATATATATATATATATATATGTGTGTGTGTGTATATATATATATATATGTGTGATAATGTAGGTGTTTAGGTGTGGATTATGTGACTTACTGTTGGAATATGGTAGCTGGTGTCAGACCTCTGTGACCCACCAGTAAAGATCATCTGTGTCCCAGTCCAGTAGATCCCAGTCTGCCTGTGGTGCTCCCTTGCAATTTGGTTCTAGGCTGTGATTATCACAAAGTTCCTGGGGCATGCTTTTATTGTCAGCTAATGTCCAACATAGACAGCGAACATCTGGGTGGTTTCCTCCTGTGCCAAGTTTGGTGCCTGGGATCACTGCAGCCTCCTGTCTGTCACCATCCTCAGAATGGGTGTTGAAACTTTTACAAAAATGCCTTCCAAAAATGCTGAGATGCTACTTAGTTTGCAGTTAGCTGGTATGGTTGGAATTTGTATTGATATTACATTTTAAAGTTGGTGCATATAGGATGGTTGCAGACTATTGGAGAGCATCAAGCACATGTCACAGAGATTCACATTTCTTGATACTTATTCGGCAGTTGCAATAAGCACTGTACACTTATGCCATGCTAATGGTTAATGCTCAGAGATTCAGGAACCCAGATGTTCACTAATGTAATTTCAAAACACTGAATACTAATCTTCTTCTTTCGGCTTATCTCGGTTAGGGGTCGCCACAGCGGATCACCTGTCCACTCATGATTGGCAGTGGAGTTTTACGGTGTTGAGTTGCCAGCCCGGTGCACAACCTTCCACAGAAGGCACACACGCACTCATGCCTAGGGCAAATTTGGAGTGTCCAATCCACCTACAGCATGTGTTTGGGATGTGGGAGGAAACCGGAGCACTCGGAGGAAACCCATGCGACCACAGGGAGGACATGCAGACTCCGCACAGATGGTACTTAAAAGCTGTGTACACTTAGTTATCATGACTATGGGGTATATCTTTTTTTTCCATAATAAATCTTTATTGTTATATTATTTTCCATACACAATTAAAAACAAAAACAAAATTTTAAAAGGAACTACTAACTAATATCACTAACAACCAGACCAAACATATATACAATATTTACAAGTATGCTTCCATGTAAAACACTAACTATACAAGTAAAACATAAGAATAGATCTGAAGTAGGAGATTCATTTGTCTGCAACCTGTGAGTTATGGATCTGATATCGGATCCGAACCGGTATGGTTTTCCAGCTATGGATCCGAGCTCTCAGCTCCTCCCCTCACTCATAATGCCCTGCTCTCCCTACATGACCTCAGATCTAGTTTGCCGCGCTGGTGACCAGACTGGATTTTTCGAGCTCTTCAGCTAAGTGTCTATATATATATTTACAAGCATTTAATTTTAAAGTTTTAGTCAGTTTTGTGTGGAAGTGTTAGGTTCCCTATCTTTTGAGTTTAAAATAATAAGTTTTTAATAACTTTTATAACTTTTATTTATCCCTCCCCTCGCTGGTGCGTAGTGTGTGTTTGGGCCTGTGTTTTTTTCTTTGTGGCTAGTTAGCACTTATTTAAAAAAAAAAAAAAAACCTTAGTATGTCTGAAGCCCCTAAGGCTTTCTTCTCGAAGTGCTCCGAGTGTGGCCATAAGCTTTCTCCTGCTGATGGCCACACTCGGTGCGTTCGATGCCTTGGGGTTGAACACCTCACTTCTGGATGTTCCATTTGTGCAGGGTTCAACCGCAGGGCATTGAGGGAGCGGAGGTCGAAGCTGGTCCCGGCGGGACTTCTGCCCCTGGACACGGCTTTGGCTACCGCTCCTTCAGGGGGTACCGTGTCTTCGGTTCCCTCCTCTCCTGCTCCCCCTCCTCCACCTGGGACTCAACCTCCCTCTAGTGGTTTGGAGGAGAGGGAAGCAAGAAAAAAGGACCGGAGAGAGAAGCACCACAAGCGGCGGGCCGAGACCTCTGTTTCAGCCCCGCCTGCCAAGCGGGCTTCTCCTCCGGCCTCCTTGTCTACCAGCTCTCCCACTCCTCGGCTCCGGTCTCCAGTCTGCTTCTCACTGGGACCTGAGGAGGAGGAGACCCGATCTCCATCGAGGCTATCAAGGTGGCACTCAAGGCCTACCTCGGTAGCCTCGTCGAGATCTACATATAGTTTATCTGACGCTGATCTGGACCGGATGATGAGAAGGTTCATCCAGGCCCAGATGCAGATGGGAGTGCTCCTGCCTCCCCCCCCTCTGGGGGGGAGCTCGACCCCTTTTTTCAAACCTATAGCTCCTTCTCCGACCCGCTACCCGGGTTCGGAGCGATTGGAGCCGAGCAGCTTCGGAGCCGGGGGTGGGTCGGCGCTGATAGTACTAGGTACTTTGGATCCGACCCTGCCCTTGAGTGCTTCGGATCCAACCTCTCGGAGCCTGGATCCGAGCTTCGGATCCGGGGGGATTAGTGTTCCTTCGGCGCCGTCGGTGTCAGAGCGCACTGCCCCCTCGGATCCGAATGCCTCGGGGCCAGCTCCGATCCACTCTTCGGATCTGAGGGGGAGCCGATTATCGGATCCTTTGGTCGAGGTTGGCTCCCCCTCGGCTTTTGATGTAGTGGAGAGGGCCCTGTTGAGGGTTTCCGGACCCCCGGCACTTGCTTCGGCTCCTTCCCGTGCTCCATCTGCACTGGGTCAGGCTTCCACCATCCGGCCACTGGGACAGCCCGCTCCATTGCCCCAAGTTGTTCCATTGGAACAGGACACCGCTACAGGGTTCCTCGGACAGCCCCCCTGAGGATGCACCTCGCAAGCATACGTGTAAAAGGAGGCACATAGACTCCCCCGAGTCTCTTACAGAAGACACGGATTTGGAGGAAGGGGAAGGCTCCCCAAGATCACCCCCCGAGGATGTCTCCTTTGGAGACATCATGAAAATGCTTCGCATAAGGGGGGGGTGGTCTGCCCCCAAGTCTTCCTCGGATGAGTCCGTGTTCTTGGAGGCATTTGAAGCGGGCCCGTCTACCTCTTGGGTGTCCCCTCCTGCCGACCCCCTGGTGGACCTAATTACCACCAGGGCGTGGAAGGAACCGGACACCGTGGAGCCAATCCCCAAAAGGCCAGACCGCATCCTTCGTCCCCCGGCAGACCGTGCCCACTGGAGCAAGGGGCCTCCAGTAGATGCCATGTTGACGGCTGCAGCCACCAAGAGGGAACTCGCCCAGGAGAGTCCCTCAGTCCATCCTCCGAGCAAGGAGTCTCGGATGATGGACCGCTTGGGGAAGCGAATGTTTAGTTCAGCGACCTTTTCAGTGAGGGCGCTCAACTACTTGGCACATGTGATCAGGATGCAGCTCGATCTTATCAAGGAATACGCTGCATCCCCCCCAGAGTCCATGTCGGAGGAGGACAAACTGTTGCACTCCACCCGTATGGCCACTCTCAGGTCCGTGACTAATTCCTCTATGCGGTTACTGTCCCATGCTATGGAGGGAGCCGCTAGAGCCGCAGGGGTAGGCCTAGTTACTAGACGACAGGCCTGGCTCCGCCATTGCGATTTCACGGAGCCCTTCAAGGTGTCATTCGCGAACGGTCCCTTCGATGGTTCTGCTCTTTTTGGCAAAACTGTTCACGATACTTTCACCCAGAGCGAGAAGGATGGGAAGACGCTGACTGCCGTCGGAATCCGCTTCTCTGTGCCCCAGAGGTCCTATTCTAGGAACCAAAAGGGCCAAAAGAAGATGTGGTTCCGGAAGTCACAGCAGTCCCAACCCGCTCCGGACAACCAGTCCTTCCATGGCAGAGGAGGACAGGGAGGACGCCACCCCAGGGGCAGAGGGGCTCCCAGGAACTTCGGGTCCAGAGAACCCTTCTCTGAACGGCCCGCGCAGCAGCCCTGAAGGGTTGCCCAGCTGCTCCACTCTGGAGGCAGTCGGGGGGCGTTTCTCGGAGCACCTAGCGGCATGGGAGTCCATAACATCAGACCGCTGGGTCCTCCACATCATATCCAGAGGATACCTCATTCCGTTTCTTGCTCTTCCTATGCATCATCCCATTGCAATCAGCAAGGCTTGCAAGCGGTCCCTCTTGTGGTGGCTCCACTCACAGGATCTCCACGGAGGCCGCCCCTTTTGTGCTTCTCCCCCTCTCGCCACGGTGACCACGGACGCCTCCGCCGGGTGGGGGCATTTTGCAGGCCGGACGGTCCAAGGCACGTGGAACGATTCAGAGACCTTACTGCATATCAATGTTCTAGAGATGAGAGCAGTGCTCTTAGCGTTGCAAGCACTACAGGCCTTTCTTCCCTTGGGAACTATTGCGATTCAGTCGGACAACATGTCTGCTGTCTGGTACATCAACAAACAGGGGGGAACCAGGTCTTACCCTCTTTGTCGAGAAGCCATGAGAGTGTGGGAATGGGCAATCTCCACCAACCGCTTTCTCATCGCAACGCATATTCCGGGTCGGTCCAACATCCTTGCGGACAAGCTCAGTCGCACCATTCTCTCCCCTTACGAGTGGTCTCTCAATGCTCAAGTAGCGAAACACATCTTCGCACGGTGGGGAACTCCTTGTTGCGATCTTTTTGCGTCTCCCTCAAACACCAAGTGCGACAGTTTTTTCGCTCTAATCCCTCCTCCCGGAGGTACCCCAAGAGATGCTCTGGTGCATGCTTGGCCCCCCGGTCTTCTTTACGCTTACCCTCCTTTGCCTCTGATGCTCCAAGTTCTTCAGAAAGCCTCTCGGTTGGGGTGCAGAATGATTCTCATTGCCCCATTCTGGCCTCGACAGATCTGGTTCCCTTTCCTAAGGTCTCACTCAGTGAATCCACCTTGGATTCTAGATCCCATTCCGGATCTGATATCTCACCCGTCCCATCTATCAACCCCGAATCTGGACAACCTGAAGCTAACTGCTTGGCTGCTCCAGTTCCACTCCTAATCAGGACTCCCGGTATTTCGTCTCCCGTTAAGGCCATCCTGGTAGCGGCTCATAAACCATCTACCAGGAAAGTTTACCGCAGCAAGTGGAAACGGTTCTCCATTTGGGTGGAGCGGCAAGGTCTAGACCCCTTCACAGTTCCCCTTCCTCTGGCGCTTGACTTCCTAACCACTCTTTTTAATGATGGTGCCAGCAGTTCCACAGTCAAAGTACAACTTGCGGCAATTTCTCACTATCATATTGGTCATGACTCCAGTCCACTGATGTCTGCCAAATTGTGTAAAATCTTCCTAAAAGGTACTTTTCTTCTTAGACCCCCTGTTAAGCAAGTGGTTCCTCCATGGGACCTTTTTTTGGTTCTTCAGGCCTTGACCGCTCCCCCCTTCGAACCTGCGGCCATGGTAGATCTAAAATTTTTATCTTTCAAGACGGCCTTTTTAGTAGCCATTACCTCGGCCAAGAGAGTTTCGGAACTTCAAGCCTTATCCATCAAGCCTCCTTACTTGGTCTTTCATCCGGACCGGGTATACCTCAGGACCAATCCGTCCTTTCTTCCTAAGGTAGCTTCAGAAGCAAATATTAATCAATCCATTAACCTCCCTGTTTTCTTTCCTAAATATCAAAACAAAGGTGAATACAAGCTACATTCCTTAGATGTTCACAGGCAACTTCGATTTTATCTGAACAGGACAGCTGGTCATAGGCAATCCAACCAGTTGTTTATTTCCTTTGCTAAATTCAATTTGGGTAAACCAATTTCCAAAGTCTCCTTATCACGCTGGATTTTGCAGTGCATCTTATTGGCTTATCAAGCTTCTGGGAGGCCCGCACCTGAGGGAGTACATGCCCATTCAACCCGGTCAGTCTCTACCTCAGCGGCCTTTAAAGCTAGGATTCCTCTGGATGATATTTGTTCAGCAGCCACTTGGGCTTCATCTCATACCTTTATTTCCCACTACAAGTTGGATATTACATCTAGAGGTAGAGCATCCTTTGGCTCCGTGGTGCTCCGGAATATCCTTCCATGACGGCTGCCCAAGATTCAGGTAGCTGGGGACTCTGTCCCACAGGTTGCAGACAAATGAATCTCCTACTTCAGATTTAGAAGTTATGTACTTACCATAACGTTCCATCTGAGTAGGTGTATTCATTTGTCTGCAACCATCCCGCCCTCCTATCCCCCTGGCCTTGTCAGTTTCCTGCATATTACGTGTTACCCTTTCTAGGGTATTTTGATTTATGGCAAAGTCGATCTGAGGTCATGTAGGGAGAGCAGGGCATTATGGGTGAGGGGAGGAGCTGAGAGCTCGGATCCATAGCTGGAAAACCATGCTGGTTCGGATCCGATATCGGATCATAACCCACAGGTTGCAGACAAATGAATACACCTACTCAGATGGAACGTTATGGTAAGTACATAACTTCTAATTAAGAACATTTGAAGTAATAAACAGTTTGATTGCAAAATTCTCTTTAAGTGTATAAATAATTCTTAATACCTTCAAATTAAAAGTATTATGCTAGTATAATATTAAATATTTGTTCCCAAATTTTTGGATTATTAATATTTTTATTATGCGGATTTAAAAGTAATTTATGAGCTAATATATGCCTTGTTACCAAAACTCTAAAGTTTTCCCATGATGTTTTAGATGGGTCTAACCAATTAGTGGCTATATAGAGCTTCATTAATAAAAAAATATTAATACATATAATACTTTGTGATCTAGGGAGTTCTTTCGGGAGAATATGCAAAATCATGAATTTCCATGACAACGTTGTACTTTGGTAACCCATCTTCTGAAGTTGAATCTTAAGGGAATTCCAAAGTTTGTATATGCATTTACAGCTCCAGAACATATGAAGAAGATCAGCTGGTTGATTTTTACAATAAGGACAGGTTGGAGAGTTTTTGGAATTAAATGTATGTAGGGCAAGACGTGTATAATATGCATTATTCCATACCATCATCTGGGTATATATCAATTTTTGAAGAGAAGTAGATTTGATAGTCAAGTCAATTGCTTTTAACATATTACTTTTGTCTGTCAATAGGATTTTCTCTTTCCGATAGTTCGACAACAAAATTTTATCTTGAAATTTAAGTTCTTTAATTAATTTATTTGTTGTTGTTATATGTTTAATATCTTGTTGGAGAGCTTGCCACAAATCCGAGCATTTGTTTATAATCTCATCTTCAGGTTTGAAATTTTTAAAGTAACTTATAGCAAGTTTTCTAATTTGTCTCAAAATAACAAGATAGTTTTTAGGTAGGTTAAATTCTTGTCTTATTTGGTTGGCCGAACGTTCAAGATATTTATATATATCAATCAGAGTTAAATTGACTATTAATGGAAACTTTTTAAGATCAATTAATTGATTATTCAATCTCAAGTTAGGATTCCTGTGAAAGGGTTGAAAAACCATCATATGTTGAACCAGATCTAATGATTTAAATAAGTTTTGTAAAGATAATATATATGTTTTAATGTGTTCAATAATCCCATATAATTTCAAGGTATCTTTACCTAAAAAGGGTATTGCTTTAGGATTAATATTCAACTTTAAAATATATTTATAATTCAGGACCACCCAAGTTGGTGTCCACTTAGTACTAGTTATATCATAGTTAGCAATTCTTAGAATTCTATTAGAGTTCACAATTAAATAATACATTTCAAAATTAGGTAGCTCCAGTCCACCTCTATTTTTTGGGGTCATTAATTTATCATAAGATATCCTGTTTTTTTTTGGCTCCCAAATGAATTTAGCCAATTCTTTATGAATTTGTTTAAAAAATGTCTTCGGAATTATTAATTGGGCAGACCTAAAAATATATAGTAACCACGGTAGTACGTTCATTTTAATAATTGAAACTTTTGCTAATACTGGCAGTCGTAAATTCTTCCACCTCCCAAAATCAGATATTATTTGATCCCAAATTGTTTTAATGTTATTATTGTAGAAGTCTTTATTATCTGTAGAAAACCCAATACCTAAGTATTTAATATTTTCTTTAAACATTACCTGTCCCACCAAAGGCAATAACGAAAAAGGTTTAGGTGTTCTTAAAGGGAAGATGTTGGTTTTTTTCAAATTAATTCTATAGTTAGAGACTTCTGAAAAGTCATTTACAGCCTTTAATAACTTTTCAGTATCTGAAATTGGGGATGCACAATAAATGTTAAGATCATCAGCAAAAGCTGCCATTAATATTTTGGTTCCATAAATTATTGGGGCATTATGATATATGTTCTTCTTAATATATAAGAACAAAGGTTCAAGATAAAAATTAAATAATAAAGGGGACAAAGGGCAGCCCTGACGTATTCCATTTTTGATCAGTATTCTTTTAGAGAAACTTCTATTAATGTACAGTGTAGTATAGGGATAACTATATAATATTTGTAACATTTGAACAAACTCATGGGATATATTAAAATAAGGTAAAAGATCAAACAAAAAATGTATATCAACCCTATCAAAGGCCTTCTGTGCATCAATTATAAGGGCATAGTTATTAAAATTATTTTGTTTAGCATGCGCTATCATAGTATGGAGTGTAAGTGTATTATCACTAGTTTGTCTACCTGCCATAAATCCAGCCTGTTCTTTAGATATTATATGAGTCATGATATTTTTCAGTCTAGATGCTATAATAGAGGTTAAAATTTTATGTCTACATTTATTAATGATATCGGTCTATAATTATCAGGGTTTTGGGGATCTGAATTGGGTTTATGTATAAAAATTGTTTTTGAAGCGTTAAGATGAGGATCATTAATTTTATTCCTAATTATATAGTTAAATACAGATGAAAGTATTTTACCGAAAATATCTACAAACACTTTATAAAATTCCGCTGTCAGCCCATCAGGACCTGGTGATTTATGTGATTTCATATGTTGAATTATGTATACTATTTCTTCTTTGGATATCGGTTTGACCAAATCGTTTTGAATATCCTCTCCTATTTTTGGAAAATTAATTGTCTGTAAAAATCATTTATAGGTTCTATGCAAGGACACATCCTTTTGCCCATCATAAATATTAGTATATATCTTCTCAAAAATATTAACGATATCCTCGGTTTTAGAGTATATTATATTATTTAATTGTATTTCCGCAATTTGCCCTGTTGTTTTCGATTGGTTAATGATCCTAGCTAATGCTCTCGATGGTGTTTGAACATGATTAGCATACCTCACTAACGTCTTATGTTCCTGAAATGTTAATCTACTATTTTGAATTAAGAAGAGATCCTTTTGACATTTAAGCAGTTCCATCTCTGTTTGATTATTAAAATTCCGAATCAGTTCTTGATCAAGTATCTTAATTTTGTTTCTAGATTTTGAATATCTCTGTTTTCTATTTTTTTATAATAAGAAACTTTTTGCAAAAGGATCCCTCTTATTTGTGTTTTAACTGTCGCCCATTCAATATCTGAGGCATGTTGTTTCTTTAGACCAACCAATAAATCTTTAAGGTAATTTGTAATTTCCTGTATTATTTCCTCCTTATTCAACAGATTAGGGTTAAGAGACCAATTATAACCTCTTTGTCGCAGGGTATCCTTTACCTCCTTAGCAAAACTCAACGAAATTTTTGAGTGATCTGATAAATAACGTGCATGTGTAACAACTATAGGTTCTAAATTAATCAATGTTCTTGAAATCAAAAAGAAATCTATTCTGGACCACATTTTATGACATGGGGAATAAAAGGTATAATTATTTGTGTTATTGACTATGGGGTATATCTGATTTAGAGCTAGCTTAGAAAGGAAACACGCCACCTGCTTGCTTTGCTGTGGAGGAATAGATTGCTATCATCATGTACCTATGTTGTCATTACGCTGTAAAAAAACAACTGAAATTTGTTTTCATCCATATGTCGTTTGATATTCTCTGCATTAAATTCTGTTACATAAAGGGGGTAGACTTCAACAATATGCATACATATGAGCACGTCCATCCATTCATAACCCCTTTTTCCTATTTTGCACAAGGAGTCAGGGTGTCACTTCAGCAGTGACAATCATCTACAGCCAAGGTTTACACCACCAGGTGGCTATCCCTGCTGCAGTAGTTCCTCCACACACTCACACCTGTGGCCAATTTAGACTGCTCAAGCCACCTACTGCATATCCTTTGAATGTGGGTGGAATACCCACACAAACACAGGGAGGACATGTAGACTCCACACAGAAGGCACCCCAGCCAAGAATCAGACCAGAGAACCTCTTGTTGTTAGGTGATGACACTATCTGCTGCACCACTGTGCCACCCTATATGGGTACATGCCCATCACTGATAAGGAGGTTTTCCACATATCCAGTTGTATGGATAAAAAGAAACTAGCCCTAGTGAACTACAGATATGGAAAGAGTTAAAATATACTTGTAGTTATTGCAGAATAAGGCTCATAGATTAATACTAGACTAACTGTCCTTGTGGGCCATTTTAAGCCTAACCAATTAGGCCCATGTGAGAAACAAACCCTGCACTTTGTATCTGCAAGATAAACACCTTAACCATTATGCCAACCTGCCACTCCTAGTTTACACTTCTTATTGTAATGTTACATTTCTGTTACAGCAGAAGAACTGCAACATGAATGTGAAAACACACCTGATGTACATGTGCAACATGCTATAGGCTATTATCTTATCAACACAATACATGCATAACACTCTCGGCAACTTGAGTGATGTTGGGTTTTTCAGTTGCATTGGCCCATCAACAACTGAACAGCAGCAATGCATGTCATGTAATTGTCTCTGTATCCTGTTTGTGTGATCCATAATTATTGTGTTCATCTGCCTCCTGTTATGACTGTGGAGTATACTCACATGATGTTGTCTGTGCGCAATGTTATAATACAGGATCTGCATCACAGTGAATGATATGGTACCCAGCCAGGGAGGACATAGTAAGACAGAATGTATGATTGTTACATTTCACTATTGATATTTACATGTGTCCCCTTGATGACTACTTTGGTCTTGTTCCCCTGCATGGGACACCTGCAGTTTGCACATCATTGTTACCCATGTGTCTGTCTTGTTTGCTGTGTCTTATACCTTAGGTAGAATGTTACATGATGCCTGGTTTGTGCTTAGTGATGGTTTGTGTATGTCTATCTTTTCGCAAGACAGTGGCATTTTAACCTTCACCACTATCGGTGGAGTCACAGAATGACATGTCAGATATGTTTTAGTAGTTGTATAGCTCATTTCTCACATTTTTCATATGCAAATTACATGGCATATCTCTGTTGTCTAGGGTCCCTGAACCACCTACAGCCGTAATGAACTGGTAAACCCATATCATCATTAGCATTGTAGTTATATAGTTGTCACAGATGTCAGCACTATGCTGAATTTCTTGATTTCTGTGAATGTATGTCACATGTGTCAACTGTCTCTTTTTGTAGTACATCCACTACCTGCCTCCTCCAGTACCACGTCCTCTGATCCTGACGTGGGATGAGATGTGTCCCACTTTGATAGTATGGGTCATGGCATCCAGGTCACTGCACTTGGTTCATTGACTAACCTAGAAGGGAACAGCCATGTGGGTCTTAGCATAGACTCTGATTGGGAGGATAAGGTGGCTGGCTATTCTGATGATGCAGGGACATCAGATGAGAGGCATGATGATGATCATGACCATGACCCTCTGTCTCATGTAGAGTTTGGTAATGATGGACCAATACTGCCTGTTGGACTGCACAAGGGAGTGTAGTTGATGCACTTGGATTCATGTCAGAGTGCGTCCACTTACTATTACAGGCAAATGAATGATGTTCTTTGTGTTTCACTGTTGCAGTCATCACATTTGGGTTATCCCTGCCAAGGTAGCCCTCGGCCGGCCCAAATACCAGAGGCTTAGTATTTCCACGTCGGTTGCTGTCGCTTCAGGACTGATGTCAGGTCATCAGTAGTATAAAGTAAGGCAGCCAATGTCATTACATCAATCTTTATTGCTGTGAAACACGAAGCAGAAGCAGTTCGCATGAGTGCCGGTCGGCCACTACCTGAGTTTCGTCTACCGAATTGAAGTCTTCTAAAGCTAAGTACCCCATTGGGGATCCTTTTTTCTTGCACTAACCGATTATAGAAAAAGTTAACAATTGTCTTGCATATGGAAAGCAAGTATCACACGAGACTTTCATGCCTACTACGTCACTTGCTTAGGCCCAGACCACAACATCCCCCGCTGTCACTTCTGTGCTTTGTTCAATGCTAGGACTATCCATCTTCAGGCCCTTATTATAGCTAGATATTTTCACGTACAGTCCTTGAACTCCGTTATGACTTTGGTAAGCCATCCAACAACAGATCCTCTGAAAAAACGTAAAGATAAAGACAGAGACAGACCGTACAGGTTCAAACCTACCAATGATGCTCCCGTTAAGCTAGTCGTCAGTTTCTCAGGTCCTCAGTGAGGTGCTTTCACAGCTTCTGATGCCCACTTCTCTGGATTCACAGGCCACTACTGAGACCCTTTCGGAGTACGGTATGCCACAAAACTCTGCTTTGGCTAAGGATCCTGCGATCATCTCTACCTTGGATGAGTCCAGAGTTGCTGAGCAGGCACTGGCTTCTGAGGAAGTCCTTTGCACTACTGATTCTCGCCACAAACCAATGTCTTCTTTCGAGACTACCATTCTTTCGAAAATGACCGAGTTTCTTAAGTCCAGGATATGAACCACACCCAAGAAACCGACAACCCAGTCTTAGGCACCTGCTTCCTTGCCTCAGTCTCAAATGTTTAAAATGGTGGACCTTATCATGCTGATCAGGGAAAGCCATGCTACCCCTTCCAAAAGGAAGAGAGATCTGTACCCTGTAGTTTTGTCTGAACAGGAGTCTGATGACTCTGATGCATCTGAATATGAAGACTTGCAACCACTCTCTGCTTATGAGGATTCTGATGCAGAAGATTCCATTCATTCAGCCTCTCCCACAGAGGATTTTCCCTTCAGGGAAACCCTTTATACCTTGAAGGAGCATTTGCAATGGGAAAGTCAGGACTACCCTCAGTCTAAAAAGAGAGTCAGGGAATTCTTAGATCTTCCACAGCACAGACCCTTGGCCATCCCCCCAGTCCTGGATGTTGTGGAGGATGTTTTCCTGGAATCCAGCATGACTCCTGACACCCTCCCTCCTGCACCCAGAAAACCAGACAGGTACTACAGAGTCCCTGACTCACACAAATTTCTTTTTAAAAATCCTACTTCTGATCCTGAGGTAATTTCTCAAGGGCCTAAAGGAATTAAAGCAACCTCTGCTAAGAATCCCACCCCCTCAGATAGGGATTCCTGTGCACTAGACAGATGGGGTAAAAAGTATACACCTCAGCTACTCTTGCAATCAGAGCACTCAACTAACAATTCCATATGCTAAAATTTCAGCAGCATACCCTGGAACTCCTAAAACAAAAATGTCTTCCTTTCCTGCTTGTGCAGAATCTAAAGAGTTACAAGAGTTAATGCATTCTGCAAGTCAAGTAACTAAACACACCTTGCATTGTGGTTTTGACGCTCTAGAAGCTTCTTGCAGGGCAGCAGTCACTGGATCTGTCCTTAGAAGGCATGCATGGCTTAAGGAGCAGCCCCTGCCAGACCATGAAAAATCTAAATTGTTGGATGCCCCCTTGCACAAACTTATTTGGCACTAAGGCAGAAGAGGTCTTAAAAAAGATGGAAGAAAATGCAAAATCTATGCAGACAGTTAAGGATTTCTTACAGGTCCAGCCACCCAGGTTCAGCAGGCATTGTCCCACCAAGCACTGGTCCTTTCCAGCTCCCACCAGGCCAGCTCAGCCCAGACCCTGGGGAACCAAACCCCCCCAGACAGCAGCCAAAGGGAATGCAGAGATCTAAGCAGTGGACTACCTCTACTTCAAAACCAGGAAGCTCTAAGCCACCCCCTTATGAATAGAACTCACAATGACTCTCCTTCCACACTCCCTCCCTCTCTCTGCCCACCTTCTCCTACCACTAGGAGGAAAACTCTCCTTTCACGCAAGCACCTGGGCCACCATTACCAATGACCGTTGGGTTCTCAACATAGTTTCCCAGGGATACAAATTTTCTTTTCACACCCTTCAAACTCCAAAAGGGTTCCCAGATTTACCTCCAAACCAGTGGTAAGAGGCACAAAAGCAAGTCCTTTCCCTTCTCTCTCTATGAGAGCAGTAGAGCACATTCCTGCAGAACAGAAAGGCCAAGGTTTCTACTCCAGACTCTTTCTGGTACCCAGAAAGGAGGGCAGCTGGTGCCCCATCCTCAATCTATCCATTCTAAACACTTTTCTGGTGATCCCAAAATTCAAAATGCTCACCCTCCAGCAGCTGCTACCCATTCTCTCCAAGGATGTTTGGCTAGCCACCCTAGACCTAAAATAGGCGTACCTCCACGAATCATGCAGGACATATCTACGTTCCAGGGCAGGATCTCAGCACTTTCAGTTCTCTGTGCTTCCCTTTGGCTTATCTACTGCTCCCAGAGTTTGTACAAATGTCTGGCTCCGGCCATTGCCTTTTGCAGACAAAGGAATATCCAGATTTACCCATACTTAGATGACTGCCTAATTCAGGCAGACAGCCAGGAAAAACTGCTCAAGCATCTGGCCTTTGTAAAGTCCCTACTAACCTCCCCAGGGTACACAGTCAATGAAAAGAAATCCAAACAGATACCCACCCAAAGGATTACATTCCTGGGAGCAAGCCTGGACACAGCTTCCCAGATGGCATTCCTTACACCAGAAAACAAACCTTCCTTTCAGCCTACTTCTCTCAACTAGCCACCACACCCCAGCTATCTGTAAGGAAAATCCTGCAAGTTCTGGAGTTCATGGCATCTTGGATTCTACTCATTCTATATGCCAGACTGCATATGAGGAAACTTTAGTGGTACTTAAAAAGCCTTTGGTGTCAACACTGTCAAGACCTAGAGACTCTTATACCTATAATACCTTGCCTCAGAAAAGTTTTTCTGTGGTGGGCAACAACATGCTCCCACAACAAGGGGCTACCTTTCTCACAACCCCCTGCTGCCCAAACCCTCACCACAGACACATCAGACTATGCCTGGGGTGCACACCTGAATGGCAGGTGCATACAGGGCCAATGGAGCCCACAGCAAATATATCTGCACATCAACCAAAAAGAGATGATAGCTGTACAGTACACCTTGATAACTTTCAAACCCCTCCCCTCCCCAGGGGCTCTCCTGATCAAAACAGACAACACCACTGTGATGTGGTATGTCAACAAGCAAGGAGGGATTCACTCCTACCCTCTATGCAGCCTGGACATGACCCTTTGGCACACAGTCTCTGCCATACAACTCCACCAGTTAGCACAGTTCCTACCGGATACTCTCAACACTCTAGCAGACCACTTAAGCAAAAATCTTCTGGACCCACACGAGTGGAAACTCAACAGAAAAACCTTCACCCTAATAACTCAGAAATGGGGCACCCTGAAGGTCAACCTCTTTGCCTCCCACACCAACCATCAGCTCAGCAAGTTCTGCACCAGGGAGCATCACTGCATGGCTTGGAAAGTGGATGCCCTGTCCTTCCCCTGGGTCACTCTGTCAGTCTATGCCTTTCCTCCACTACTCCTCATCCCCAGGGTACTGCTCAAAATAAAAGAGGAAAAACCAAGGACAATTCCTATAGCTCCAGACTGGCCTCACCAGCACTGGTACCCCTTGCTGCACATCCTGTCCCCACTGCCACCATGGCATCTTCTTCAGATTCCAAACCTCTTGACCCAGAGGGAAGGGGAATTCATACATCCCCAATTACAGACACTCAATTTGGCAGCTTGGCTTATTCCTTAACCCCGATCAGTCTGCCAACCTCAGTAAACAGGTTTTAGATGTTATACAAGAGGCCAGACACCCTAGCACTAGAAAGTCTTATGCTGACAAATGGAAAAGGTTTTGCATCTGGACTCAGGCTAAGGGAGCCAATACAGCACAGCCCTCCCTCCCTCTCATCCTGGATTACTTAGCTGACCTGCTACACAGTGGCCTCTCTTTTTCCTGTACTAAAATTCATGCCTCTGCTATCTCTGCACATTTTCCAACTGAGCCGCCCCTTTTCTCACACCCTTTGATCAAACAGTTCTTAAGAGGAGCTAACAACTTGAGGCCACCCAGAAGAGTACCAACCCCAGCTTGGGACCTTAACATTGTGTTGGAAAAGCTCACCCTCCCCCACTTCGAACCAGCCTCTTTGGCAGAGCTAAAATTTCTCTCCTGGAAGACAGCTTTCCTTCTGGCCATCACTTCAGCCAGAAGGGTCTCCGAGCTGCAAGCACTCATGGCTGTGGAACCCATCATCTTCCATGCTGACAGGGTATCCATCAGGACTAATCCATCCTTCATGCCCAATGTGGTGTCCAGTGTGGCTCTCAACCAATCCATTCATTTGCCCACCTTTTTCCCTAACCCACAGAACAAGGGGGAAAGGATCCTGCACTCTCTAAATGTGTAGAGACAGCTCAGATTCTATCTAGACAGAACTAAAACCTTCAGAAAGTCTGATCAATTGCTGGTTAGCTGTGCTGCAGGGGCAGAGGGCAAAGCCATCTCCAAATAAACCATTTCCAAATGGATAGCACACTACATCCATTTTTGCTACAAACAACATGGAAAGACTCCCCCCAAGGGGGTCAGGACTCACTCCACCAGAACAGCCTCCACCTCTGCAGCTTTCCTCAGAGGAGTCCATACCCAGAACATCCTGGAGGCTGCCACCTGGACATATGTTCACACCTTTACCTAACATTACCACCTGCCTATCTTCTCCAAATCCAGGGCAGGGTTTGCCTCTGCAGTCTTGCTGGGCATCCTAGCCAGCCCCTAGTCTCCTTGACTGTCTCCACCCATTTGTTCAGCTTTGGGAATCAACCCAAATGTAATGACTACAACAGTAAAACATGAAGAACATAATACAGTTGTGTACACTTACCATAAATGTAGATGTTCAAGTGTATTCACTGTTGCAGTCCTGGTTTCCCTCCCTCCATCCCCCTCTTCTTTCTTCTCTTTCCTTACAAGGGACATATTGGTATTTACTTTCTACTGGTGGGGTTCTTCCACCAGAACCTGGCTCCCACTTGGGGGCTCCTGACAGGTTAGAGCAAGATAAACTGATGTAATAGCATTGGCTGCCTTACTTTATACTACTGACAACCTGACGTCAGTCCTGAAGCGACAGCAACCAACACAGAAATACTAAGCCTCTGGTATTCGGGCCAGCTGAAGACTACCCTGACAGGGATAAACCAAATGTGATGATTGCAACAGTGAATACACTCAAACATCTACATTTATGGTAAGTGTACACAACTGTACTTTTACAGTGATGTAATGGTTCTGACTTGTGTGCACTTGCCCATGCCACCAATCATGGAGTACACCAGCTGCGCATGTTATATGAAGGTCAGGAGCACAGACATGAAGAAGTCATGGCAGCATTAGCTATGCAGCATGACAGTATGTTATTTGTTGCACTCACTGTTGAAAGCCTTGTTATGGTGGCACTAGAGTAGTGTCATAGTACTAACCAGATGTTATGTGCCCTAACTTTACTAAGCAGATTAGCTCCAGTGGGGAGAGGCAGAACCCAGTGGCGGCTGGTGACTTCAAATCACAGGGGGGGCTGCAGGAGACACTGAATGGGTGGGGTCAAAGGGAAGGGGTGTGGTCAACCATAAAGGGGAGGAGCTATGCACAAAACCACAAAAAACTAACTTTAATTAAATACGCTGCCCTGGGTGGCAAACCATCATTATGAAAGTCCAATCAAGACAAAAATAAGTGTAGAAGAATAAAAATATTTCAATGCATTGGCTGCATGACAGCTTACTTAATATCTAGATGGAAACAAAAGGTTGTGAGGCATGAAAAAATAAATTACTTTTTAAATACATTACTGGAATGCCAGTCAAAATCAAGTATAAGAAAAACCAGAAGCACTCAACTCAAACCACTTCTCCTTGCACTGCAGTTCTAATTATAATATATTCAGCTTTATTAAAGTACCAAGCAACATGCTGAAAGTAGAAATCTATGTGATGCCCCCACTTGTAAAAATGTTTCTTATCCAGAAAAGACCTGCTGCCTGACAACTTGTTTCATGGGGAAAACATGATAAAAGTAAAAAATGAAAAGCAAACAAGAAACAAGCTCAAGATACATTGCTTAAAGGATTACTGTACAGGTTATGGACCACACATGATTGGCATTCTGTTTAGTTTACGGGTAAAGTCTGTAGAGATGACTGGAAGTCTCCAACAAGTGTAATGAGCTTTTTAAAATAATGGAATCCTGTCCTTTAATACCCAAGGCTTATACATTATCTAGTCAAGTATTCTCTGCATGGCAACAACAGAAAGGCTTTCAATGTTGGCAATTCTTTAACAGTATGCTTATTAAAGCTTACTTGCATCTTACGATGTCAGACAAGCTTACCTTATGGTCATTAAAGCATCGCTACTTAAACACAGAGCAACAGGCACTTTGAGTAATAAGCATAAATCTGAGTAATAAGCATAAATCAACAGTACAAAAATATGACAGAAACCAGACCAGTCTGCAAAATCAAGGACAGATGAAAAGCCACTGTAGTACTTATGCAGTGTGTCCTCCCCATCCAAGGTAGATACAACTACTCCTTGCCTTGCTTGGACACATCCAGAGTCACTACATGGGGGAGTGGGGTGCAACAAGCATGTCACAATTTGAAATCTCTCTGGCTGACTGTGATGGCCCTGACACATTTGTCATACCTCTCAACCTCAAGAGCAAGAAATCTGGACAAAGCCATACACAGAAGTGGGACAAAGGCACAACAATAAGGACAATTTTAAATATTGCTCTATTAAACTTAGAAAGATAATAGAATAGGTCTTGCATTAGTATGAATTTTCTGAAGGGTATAAAATCTGAAACTCAAATGTCTGTCATTTTCTAACTTCAGTCTTTAGTGATTTGTCACTAATTTGCCAAAAACACAATTTTATGAAAAATGGACCAAAAATGTGATGCAAAAATATAAAATAGACACACAATACAGCTGCTACCTGTCAAAGAAGGGACACTAATATTAGTACTGCTACCTTGAGCAGCTGACAAAATAAAAGAATCTACATGCATTTCAAGTAATCTATAACTTTGATTATTACAGTTATTTCTTAATTGTAAACCCTCCATGTTTTCTTCCAAAATTGCTATTTTGTGGAGGGATTATTAGGGGGAAGAGCAACATTTTGAGCCAAAATTGGGGACAGTTGAGAGGTTGGCTATGCCTAATTCTATAAAGCAATTTATTTGCATGTACCTCTCAACCTGTTAATGCAGTAAATCTGAACAAGGCCAAATATATTGGGGGCACATATAAACAGTACTAAAAATTGCTCTTGTATAAATTGAGACAGTTGATAGAACGGCTCTTACTTTAACATGCATTTTTATGAAGGTTATGAAGTCTGAAACTTATTATTTAGTGACTTCTGGCAAATCATTTAGGAATTAAAACTACAAATTTTATGAACAACAAACCAAAAATAAGCAAAAATCTATTCATTCTTTGAAAATCTGGACAGTTGGGAGGTATAGTTCAGCTGGGCCTGTGTGAGTTTGCTGCCCCCCCCCCTGACAAAATAATGGTTGAATGGAGCCTCTGCAGCCATTCCAATGAACCATTACTTGGCTATTTTACTCCATTTACCATAAACACTAATGTGCATACTGATTTACTTCAATGATGAGTTGGACTTCATTTGAAAGTTTTATTTTGTATTTTACAGCACAAACATTAAGTCATCTGTTAAACAAAGCAATGCAGTCTCACAATGAAAATTTAGCATTAAAACTTCTCTGCCCTTGAAACTCACATTCATTGAAACAGCATTGAAACCCACATTCAAAGAAAATACATTTTGCCAGTGGCAGATAAAGATTAATTTTGGGCTGTTTTCGAATCATAGGCCCCTTGCATATGAAACATACATGTGCTCTTTGATACACCTTCCTCATTGTACTAAAATTATATTCCTTGTACAATACAGTACACTTGTTAGAGGGTGTTTTAAATTTGTTTTGAACATTTTTCCAGTAAGCAATGAAACAAAACGTATGAACCCATAATGGCAAAACTGCCCAGTTGAGAACATTTATCATAAAAAAGTCTACTCAGACTTCCACAGTCCACCATTATTAGTAAATATACACAATTCTACAGTCCACCATTATTAGTAAATATGCACAATTCCACAGTCCACCATTATTAGTAAATATGCACAATTCTACAGTCCACCATTATCAGTAAATATGCACAATTCTACAGTGCACCTTTATCAGTAAATATGCACAATTCTACAGTCCATATTCAGTGAATTCAGTTCTTGCCATAGCTGTCAACCTTAGCACAAAAACCTGGACGAAGCCAATAATGGGGGAATACAGTCCCAAAAATAGGGACAAATTTAAAATATTCATCTTATAAACTTAGAAAATTGCTAGAAAAAAAAGTTGTGCTACTATGTATTCTGAAGAACATGAAGTTTGAAATTCAAATGCCGGTCAATTTTACTGCGGACAGAACAAAAACAATTTTCAGCAGAGACGCAGGGATTAATACTGAGGACACGTCTTTGTAAAATGGCAGGGCACCAGAGCAAATCCACACAAACACAGGGAGGAAATGCAGACTCCACACAGAAGCCACCCCAACCAAGAATCAAACCAGAAAACCTATAGCTGTGAGGCAACAATACTACCACTGCACCATCAAATCTGCAAGGAATTAAACATTCAGAAACCTGAAGTCTGAAATTCAAATGCCGGTCAATTTTACTGCGGACAGAACAAAAACAATTTTCAGCAGAGACACAGGAATTAATACTGAGGACACGTCTTTGTAAAATGGCAGGGCACCAGAGCAAATCCACACAAACACAGGGAGGAGATGCAGACTCCACACAGAAGCCACCCCAACCAAGAATCAAATCAGAAAAGCTATAGCTGTGAGGCAACAATACTACCACTGCACCATCAAATCTGCAAGGAATTAAGCATTCAGAAACCTGAAGTCTGAAATTCAAATGCCGGTCAATTTTACTGCCGACAGAACAAAAACAATTTTCAGCAGAGACGCAGGGATTAATACTGCAGACACATCTTTGTAAAATGGCAGGGCAACAGAGCAAATCCACACAAACACAGGGAGGAGATGCAGACTCCACACAGAAGCCACCCCAACCAAGAATCAAACCAGAAAACCTATAGCTGTGAGGCAACAATACTACCACTGCACCATCAAATCTGCAAGGAATTAAACATTCAGAAACCTGAAGTCTGAAATTCAAATGCCGGTCAATTTTACTGCGGACAGAACAAAAACAATTTTCAGCAGAGACGCAGGGATTAATACTGCAGACACGTCTTTGTAAAATGGCAGGGCACCAGAGCAAATCCACACAAACACAGGGAGGAGATGCAGACTCCACACAGAAGCCACCCCAACCAAGAATCAAACCAGAAAACCTATAGGTGTGAGGCAACAATACTACCACTGCACCATCAAATCTGCAAGGAATTAAACATTCAGAAACCTGAAGTCTGAAATTCAAATGCCGGTCAATTTTACTGCGGACAGAACAAAACAATTTTCAGCAGAGATGCAGGGATTAATACTGCAGACACGTCTTTGTAAAATGGCAGGGCACCAGAGCAAATCCACACAAACACAGGGAGGAGATGCAGACTCCACACAGAAGCCACCCCAACCAAGAATCAAACCAGAAAACCTATAGCTGTGAGGCAACAATACTACCACTGCACCATCAAATCTGCAAGGAATTAAACATTCAGAAACCTGAAGTCTGAAATTCAAATGCCTGTCAATTTTATTTAACATTTGTTAATCAGGACAGTCTGAATTGGAACAAAAAAACAATTTTCAGCAGAGGCCCAGGAAGAAATAATGCAGACATGTCTTTGTAACATGGGAGGACACAAAAGCAAACCCACACAAACACAGGGAGAAGATACGGACCCCACAAAGAAGGAACCCCAGCCAAGAATCAAACATGAAAACCTGCAGCTGTGAGGCAACAATGCTACTACTACACCATCAAATATCAAGCATTGCAACATTTACAAACCACAGATATTATGAGGAACAGATCAGATCAAATATGAGGCAAAAATCTGCAATTTTTTTACAAATGGTGGTGGGTAGGGAACTCAAGTCTTTAACACCTGCATACAGGGTACAGGGTTCAAGCCTGAGGTATTCCCTACCACACCACCATGAGCACCTGGGGCATTTTCACACACACACACACACACACACACACACACACACACACACACACACACACACACACACACACACACACACACACACACACACACAACACACACACACACACAACACACACACAACACACACACACACACACACACACACACACAGTTAAAAGCACCAGCTAACACACACACACACACACACACAGTTAAAAGCACCAGCTAACACACACACACACACACAGTTAAAAGCACCAGCTAACACACACACAGTTAAAAGCACCAGCTAACACACACACACACACACACACACACACACACACACACACACACAGTTAAAAGCACCAGCTAACACACACACACAGTTAAAAGCACCAGCTAACACACACACACAGTTAAAAGCACCAGCTAACACACACACAGTTAAAAGCACCAGCTAACACACACACACAGTTAAAAGCACCAGCTAACACACACACACAGTTAAAAGCACCAGCTAACACACACACACAGTTAAAAGCACCAGCTAACACACACACAGTTAAAATCACCAGCTAACACACACACAGTTAAAAGCACCAGCTAACACACACACAGTTAAAAGCACCAGCTAACACACACACACAGAGTTAAAAGCACCAGCTAACACACACACACAGAGTTAAAAGCACCAGCTAACACACAACAACTCTATCCAGTTAACACACACACAGTTAAAAGCACCAGCTAACACACAACAACTCTATCCAGTTAAAAGCACCAACACAGAAAGTAAAATGCACCATACACTTACCTGTCTGTTCTTCATACCATATCCTGCCCGCGCAATACTTACAAAGACCCGCGAGATCCCAGCAAAGCTCCTTCCCGACAACGAGATCCCAAGCTCCCTCCCGAGACTGTTCTGACTGCTGCTGTTGCAGTCCGGATGCGATATATCCTCCCAGCATGTCTGTGCACTTTAAAAGTGCACAGACGTCTCCTTGTGTCCCTCTATGGGTCCTGCCGGACTGCCTTGAGCATGCGCATAGACCGACGGTAGTCGGGACTACTGTGCATGCGTGAAGTCGGCGAAATTTAAAAAAAAATAATTTTTTTTTGTTTTCTTTTTTAATTTTTAGTTTGAGGGGGCTGCAGTCCGGCAGCCCGATGCCACGAGCCGCCCCTGGCAGAACCCCTGTCATTAGATACACACATGGCCCTCGGACATTAATATCTGTGCTACAACATGCACACATATCTGTTGTTGGTCACTCAACTGTGATCCCACAGTCAATGCCAGACTCTCACACTGCAGTACTGCTCCTATGCCAGAAAATGCTAGTGTCACCACATCTAACTCCTTGAAAGTTTTCTGGACATGGCATGGGCAGCTAGGAACAAAGTATGAGCCATCATTGGGGTTCCCTAGACTGTGTTAGAGTAACACTGACAGTTGATCCAATGTGTGTCTGTTGTGTAATTCTGACCCTATGGCAATGATGGCTAGTCTTTATGGAGGTGATTTTTCATATGTTTGATGTCATAGTGTTTTTCTGATCATTTATCTGATCTAAGTGACTGACTTCAAGTTGTGATATGTAGTACTTATTTGTCTTTGATATATGTTAGTAGAGATATGTGACTTCATGTTTCTATGTTTGCATCTCTTGCTAGCTGACATATAGCACATATTTTCATGGTTAACAGCATGTTATCTTTGTCATCCAGCACTGATTGCTGCATCACACATTTCTTTGTTGTCTGCCATTCCAGCATGCACAGGTATGCCCCTGTATACATACCTGTGTCACATATGGCATTTTAATATGACACTGTGACTGCACATGCCTCAGCCTCAGCACTCATTGCACTTCTGGGGACCTGTTTCCATTTTCAATCTCTATGCTAACATGTAGTTCCTGTGTGTGCCTTCCCATATCTCACTGATTCCATAAATTGCTGCTTGCTCCATGTCTGTAGTGTACTCACTGTCACTGTGGCCCTGCCTATATTCCAAACTCTGAGTCATGTTACAGCAGTAGCCTGTGCATTAAAGCATTGCCTTCTGTGTGGCATTCCATGTCGGACATGGGATGTGAGGTTTGTTTGTGTTTATTTTCTTTGTGGCCAGTCATTTGAGGTTTGTAATTACTCATGCTGCTGTATGCTGTTTACTGTTTGCAACACACTGCTACCCATCACATAATGCTATATGTGATGCATCAATGTCAGTGTAGGACTCCTGCTTTTTGGTTTTGTTTATGCTGATACATTCCCATACACTGCACGTGCATAGATTTCTTGTGTTACTGGCAATTTTATGGCTACCTTCCCATACTAGTTATCTGTGTAATGATATCCTACCTGTCCAATGACACCTTTTGTTGTTCACAACTCCTGCAACCCTTGCATCTACCTATCTGTTCCTCTTTGGTGATGTGCCGTGCAGAAGGACATCCTGCATTGATATTTCCTCTATACACATCCAGATGTGTTCCTTGTTGAGTGCTGTGTATATGTTCTTATTGGTATTCCTTATTCTTCTGTTGAGTATGATGTTCAATGTGGACAACTTTATTTATTTTATTTTTATTTATTTGCAGTTGGTTTACCAGGATGGTCCATTAGGCCAAAAGAACCCGTTTTCAATGGAGTCCTGGGGAGAAAAGCTCCAGGAAACTAACAAACTAGGTACAAACAATAGAATGATAATAAAAATAAAATAAAATAAAATTGTAAAATTGTAAAAACAACACACATTAAATTCAAAATTCAGGACATATTCAAACAGTACAATCTAGTGAAAGTGATGATACAGTAAATATGAGGAATAAATATGTGTTTTCACCTTCCTACAAACAGGTGACCACAGTTATCCACTAGAGCCTTGGATAATGGGTGGCCTCATGTTTTTTTTCCATTAATCATGCTCTGTGCTGCTGTTGTGGGGCAATATATGAACATCTCTATTTAGTCTGTATACATCTGAATGTGTGGCTTGTCATGACTTAAAGGTATGTGTCAGATGCTGTTGTGTTGCTTGAACTAGAACATATGGCCACATTCTCCATCGCTCATGCATATTTCTTCTCTCCCTTATGTCCTCCTGATCATCCTGTGGCAACTCTGATATGTCATCATTATACACCTGGGGGTTCTTGGGGCAAGTACCCCACACCTGCAGCTGGCAGGTCATAATGTTTTTACATTGTGTAGCATGGCACACATGGTAACCAACTGTGATGTCTTTTCTGGTGTACTGTAGAGTAGCCTTGATGTGTCCAGACATCTGAATTTTGCTTTCAGCATGCCAGACACATGCCCAGTGGTGTTTTGTGTCATGGTGTGTGCTCTACTTTATGCATCCTTGGCAGGGGTTGATGGGGCTCTCTATGGCATCATTATCCAAGGCTCTAGTGGATAACTGTGGTCACCTGTTTGTAGGAAGGTGAAAACACATATTTATTCCTCATATTTACTGTTGATGGGTATAGATTCTGATTACAGCTAGATATTGATTACATCCTCCCTGTGAAGTAGGGTAGTTTGGGATGGCATGATTTAAAGGGGTATTTCAGAGCTATACAGTTGAAGCTCCTATGCATGGCACAAGCAGAGAGCTGTGGTTCAAAGTGAAGGGGGATTATGAAATGGGGGGAGGCTTCCAAAGTGTGAACAGACTGGTATTTTGGATGCAGATCCTTGGGGAGCCAGTATACCTAGACACAGGAACCCTTTTGTTTCGCTTAGTACTGGTTTACCCTGCAGACTGAAAGCATACACGTGGCATGCACATGGCCTGTAAACACCCTGCACCAGCTTTCTGTCTAATTAGTATCACTCTATTATTTCCTGGTCAGAGAGCTGGATTAACTGTAGCCTGGCATGGAGCCTTGCTGGCTGCCTTCTGGGATGCATTTACAGATTGTCCTCTAATAGGGTTTGCAGTACTCCAGCCTGCTATAGTGCATTAAATGCCAGATGCATTTTTAGGTAAGGTTTATGGATTCGGAAGGCTTCCTTAAGAATATGTGAAATATAATGGCATTAAGATAAATCACATATGGCCTCCACTGAGTGCTTTCAGAAAGTTGTCAGTGAAGCACTTTCTCACATTTAAGTTGCACTGGGGGCATCCTCTGTGTTTTGGAATCTGGCAAGTGTGTGCAGAGTGCAAAATTATCCTACACTGACTGGATAATTACTTGGTCTTGTTTTAGCATACGTTATGAAATTGCATCTGCAAATGAGGCCTTGTTTTCTTCCTTCAACGCACTGTGCTGGCAGCAACTTTCTTTTGGACTCCATGCCTTTGTGAAGGGAAAACATTTTCAATGAAATTTGTTCCTTTTATTCATCTGTTTGTCAATAAAAACTTCACCCAAACAGAAAAGGGATCTATTACAATATTACCATCCTTGACAAAATTTCTACTCCGACACCTAAAAGAAAATTGTATCACAGCTAGCGCTTATTACTTTTTATTTATTTTTTTTATGTTAGAAGATAAAATTGACCATATTGGCTTAACAGGTACACGTAACCAAAATATATGTTAAGCACCAGTATTGGCATTTTCCCTGTAAATGACACAACAAGGTGAATTCATTTTGACCATAACAGCAATTTTGTGTCTTGTAGGTGGTGTGCAAAAGTATGAATTGTTAATGAATAAATTTGGAAAATGATAAAACTTTGTATGCATGAGTTGAGGTATCCTTGCAATTGGGAACACTGTTAATCTATTTCAGTAATTATACCCAATAAGTATATCACTGTAAAGCTTAAGGTGTTTATTGCTAAATTACATGAGAGAAAGAGAGAATGTTTGTAGAAGACAATCCACGGAGATAGTAGTGCTAGCGTATTGCTGTTTACACCAATGAGAGTAAAAAGGTTTGCAGAAGCAATTCTGATTAAGTTTAACTATTTATACAGAAAGAACATAATGTGCAGACTTAACTGTTTATCATCAGACCATGGCTACTGAACTTAAGAGAATAACACCGCTAAGATACTAATGCTGACAGTATATTCCTAAAACTTTCTGATCAGTATCTAATGACTTAAGTTTAAAATCTTTGCAAAGATCACAAGGTATACAAGTCCACACAGGAGAAATGAAAGCTAGGAAAGGCCTGCACTTCAGATTTCATTTTAAAACAAAATAGATTACGTTTAAAATGTATAAACATTTTTTTCCTCATCAAATAAAGACACATGAACTTAATAAAATATTATCTCTGCAGTTTATGCAAATATCCCAACATTGTCTAGCTGGATATTGTTATCCAGTGTCTGGCACACATCCATGAAACCTGACTTTTTCAATATGATCTTGTTAGCAAATAACCCTAATCTTGTAATAAGTATGACTGAAAAGATTTTAATATCAAGATTACTTCTTGGCTTTTTGGCTAAGAATCAAGTGAAGATTTATTAAAAAGATAGGTCAACAGTTCTTTAATAATAAAGGGTCTGAATTCTGTTTGATAGTGTCATTTATCTTGGAGTGGTTCAAGTATTTATTACTCATACAATTATGTTTTGATATAATATAACTTGAGTAGAAGAAGAGAACTCTGATGTTTTAATTATCTTAAAAAACGTGTGTCAGTACTATCCAGACCTGGCACTTTACCTGATTTAAGATACAGAATTACTGTGTTAAGTTCCTCCAATGAGGAATCAAAATATAATTTTAAGATACATTGTTTGGAAATTGTAGACAAAGTGAAATTGAAAATTTAGTGATCGGTATGTTCCTTCAGCTTCGGAGAGATTTCAGCTTAGAGATTTTCAGCAGGGTAGGTTTCTAAAAAAAAAAAATACTGACTGACCGAGGTGCCAATTTCATGTCAGACCTGCTGGCTTGTCTGTGGAAGCACTCTGGGATGAAGCACCTAAAGACCACCCCCTACCATCCCCAGACTAGTGGTCTGGCTGAGAGTTTAAACTCTACACTAAAGACCATGCTATGACAATTTGTAGACCAGTTTAAGGTGTAATGGGACAAATATTTGCCCCATCTGTTATTTGCTTGCAGGGAGGTGCCACAGGAATCCACAGGATGTTCATCATGTTACACTGCTGCAGTCATTACACTTGGGTTATCCTGCCGTCAGGCGGTCCCGCAGTTGGCCAGAGTTCCAAAGTCTTGGTCCGGCGTCGGTTGCTGTCACTTCTTCCCTGACGTCACTGCGCCAGGAGTATATAAGATGCAGCCGACACCATTTTCTTCAGTCTTTCTTGCCGTGTGGTGCCCAAAGTAGAAGCAGTTCGCAAGTGCCAGTCGGCCGACTCCTGAGATTTTCGAAGTCGAATTTCAGATCCAAAGTCTTCAATAAAGCTAAGTACCCCATTGGGGAAACTTTTTTCTTGCCTCAGACCGATGTCAGAAAAAGTTAATAATTGCATTTCTTGTGGGAAGCAAATACCTCATAAGGACTTCCATTCTTACTGTATTCCATGCCTAGGCCCTGATCACGACGTCACTAGTTGTCGGTTTTGTGCTAGATTTAACAAACGCACTATAAAATGACGTTTTGATTTTGCTTTGCACTACTTTGGCCGAAGGTTCAATTATACTATGCCGTCGGATAATCCGATGACTGCAATTCAGAAAAATGCAAAGACAAGGATAAAGACAGGCATCCGAGGTCCAAAACCAATGACAAAACCTCTTCTAGGCCAGTCACTGGTTCGCCGGTTCTCAGTGAGGCGCTTTTGCAGCCCCTGACACCCGCTACCTCAGAGCCACAGGCCACCTCCGACTCCCACGTGGAGACAACTAGGCCTCTGGAAACTCAAGGTATTGGGCCTACGGAAACTAATCCCTCAGATGGGTCTGGAGCCGCTGAGCAGGCATCGGCTTCTGAGGGTGTTTTCAGACCTTCACAACTTACCATTAAAGCAACAGCCAAGACAAAAACACCATTAAAGACAAAGAAGCAAGTACAGCATTCTCCTGGACAGTCCTCCATGCCTAAGAAACAGATGCTTAAAATGGCCGAAGACCTCATTACTCTAATCAGGGGTTTCCATCCCCCTCCTGAGAAAAGGCTTAGGCAGGATACAGACTATGATTCCTCTGATCAGGTTTCCATTTCCTCTGATTCCTCTTCAGACCAGGGATACTCTCTACCCCCTATGAGGACTCCAATACTGAAGAATCTATCCCTTCAGCCTCTCCTCCTGAGAATTATTCTTTTGGGGAAACTTTACATACCATGAAGGAGCATTTCCATTGGGAAAGTCAGGATTATTCAGAATCCAAGAAAAGGATCAGGGATTTCCTTTTATTGCCTCAACACAGGCCCCTGGCTATTCCACCTGTGCTAGATATTGTGGATGATGTGTTCTCTGAATCCAGCTTATCTCCTGATTCTTTGCCCCCTGCACCAGCCAAGCCAGTTAGGTATTATAGAGTCCCTGACTCTCACAAGTTTCTTTATAAAAACCCTTCTGCTGATCCAGAAACTATTTCCCAGGGTCCAAAAGGGGTTAAGGCTTCCATTGCAAAAAATCTAGTACCCTCTGACAGAGATTCTAGAGCACTGGATAGATGGGGGAAGAAAGTTTACACGTCTGCAACTTTAGCAGTAAGAGCTTTAAATTGCCAGTTTCACATGCTTAAGTACCAACAATATTTAATGGCTCAGTTAAAACAGAAAATGCTTGCAAGCTCAGAAGCTACTGACTGTAAAGAAATGCAGGATTTATTGCATGCAGTTGAACAGATGGGAAAACATACTCTGCAATGTGGTTTTGATTCTTTAGAGGCCTCTTGTAGAGCCGCAGTTACAGGTTCTGTGATTTGAGGACATGCTTTGTTAAAAGAACAGAGTTTACCTGATCATGTTAAGGCAACATTATTGAATGCTCCTTTACAGCATGATACCTTGTTTGGTGTTAAGGCAGAAGAGGTGTTAAAGAAAATGGAGGATAAAGCTAAATCTATGCAAACAGTCAAGGATTTATTACAGGTACAGCCACCTCGATTTAGCAGAAATTGGCCAACAAAGAATTGGTCCTTTCCAGTGTCAGACAGGCCACAGAGAGGCAGATACAGATGCCCAAGAGGCATATCTCAACCCCAAGGCTCTAACAGACAACAACAGTGGGGCACCTCAACCCCAAAAGGAGGTGAGGACAAGTCTCAACCTTACAGGAAACAGACAGTCCCAATGACTTCCCACTTCGTACGCCAAGCACTTCCCTTTTGGCAGCCCCCTTAGGGGGAAAACTAGCACTTTTTTCTCAAAACTGGCAAACAATCACCCAAGACAAATGGGTTCTGAATATTGTGTCTCAAGGTTACAGGTTCCACTTTCACACTTTACCAAGGCTAAAAGGAATGCCAGACCTGCCACAAAATCAATGGGCAGAGGCACAAAAACAAATTTCAACCCTCATGGACATGAGAGCTATTCAAAAAGTACCACAACAGGAACAAGGACAAGGATTTTACTCAAGACTCTTCCTGGTCCCCAGAAAGGACAAGGCCTGGAGACCCATACTAGACCTTTCAACTCTAAATACTTACCTGGATATTTCGAAATTCAAAATGTTGACACTACAGCAGCTTCTTCCCATGCTGGGCAAGAAGGCTTGGCTTGTTACACTGGACCTCAAAGAGGGATACCTGCATGTCCCTATCAGACAAAATTGCAGAAGATACCACAGATTCAAAGCTGGTACAATGCACTACCAATTCTCTGCACTGCCCTTTGGCTTATCTACTGCACCCAGGGTCTTTACAAAGTGCCTGGCACCAGTAATTGCATTTTACAGACAAAAAGGAATTCAAATATATCCATACCTGGACGACTGCCTCATTCAAGCAGAGACAAGGGACATTCTTCTAAAGCATCTGGCGTTTGTAAAAAGGTTGCTAATTTCTCTAGGGTACACAGTAAATGAAAAGAAGTCAAAACTAGTGCCCTCACAACGGATTATATTCCTGGGTGCCAACTTAAATACAACGGCCCAGATGGCTTATCTCACGCCAGACAAACAAGTTCAATGAACTCAATATTTCCAATTACTGGCAAAAAAGTCCCATCTCCCTGCAAGAAAAATTCTGCAGGCCCTGGGATTCATGGCATCTTGCATACTACTAATACCATATGCCAGACTGCATATGAGGAAATTACAATGGTACCTAAAAAGTGTTTGGACTCAACACTCTTACAGTTTAGAAGCAGTAATACCAATGATTCCCTGCCTACAACAGGAGTTTCGATGGTGGGCACAGGCATGTCACCTAAACAAGGGTCAGCCTTTTACTCTGCCCACAGCCAGGCAGACTCTAACAACAGATGCTTCGGATTATGCCTGGGGAGCACACATGGCAGGAAAATGCATTCAGGGCAAGTGGACCACAGACCAAATGCATCTTCACATCAATCAAAAAGAGATGTTGGCTGTTCAAAATGCCCTAACAGCTTTCAAGGACCTTCTGCATCCAGGACAATTATTATTAAAGACAGACAACACCACAGTAATGTGGTACATAAGCAAGGGGGCACTCATTCTTATCCCCTATGCAAGCAAGCCATGACCTTGTGGAACACAGCTCTAACGTATCAAGTTCATCTGCAAGCACAATTCCTGCCAGAAAAGAAAAATACTCTGGCAGACGATCTAAGCAGAAATATCATGGACTCTCACGAATGGAAATTGAATCCACAAATCTTCAGCATGGTAACGCAAAAATGGGGGTGCCCAGACATAGATCTTTTTGCCACCCCACTGAATTGCCAACTACAAAAATTCTGCACAAGGACTTATCACACACAAGCATGGAAAGTGGATGCTCTCTCGTTCAGCTGGAAAAACCTAAAAGTTTATGCCTTCCCACCACTGCCTCTCCTTTCAAAGGTACTCCTTAAAGCCAGACAAGAAAAACCACAGATGATCCTGATTGCTCCAGACTGGCCACGCCAGCACTGGTACCCAATCTTAAAGAACTTAACTCAAGGCCCACCATGGATTTTGCCGCAAATTTTACACCTTCTGACTCAACAAAACAATCAGATCCTGCATGGTCAGCTCAAAACCCTAAACCTGGCTGCATGGCAGATTCATTAGTCAAACAGGCAACACCTCTCTCTAAAGCTGTTATGGATGTCATTTTGGAGGCCAGGAGGCCTAGCACCAGGAAAGCTTACTCAGAAAAATGGAAGAGATTCTGCGCCTGGAACCAGTCTCAAAGCCTTGACCCTCTTGTCCCAAACATTCCTCAGATTTTACAGTACTTAACTGAGATGCTGGACAAAGGACTATCTTTCTCATCAATTAAGATCAACGCCTCTGCCATTTCAGCACATTACAACATGGATCCTCCTATGTTCTCTCATCCCTTGCTAAAGCAGTACCTCAGAGGGGCTAAAAACATAAGACTGCCCTGGAGAGCACCAACACCAACTTGGGACCTCAATTTCATTTTGGAAAAACTGACCCTGCCACCTTTTGAGCCAGCCAATGCAGCCAATCTAAAATTTTTATCATGGAAAACAGCTCTGCTCCTGGCAGTAACTTCAGCACAAAGAGTCTCAGAGCTACAGGCATTAATGGCAGTGGAACCTTTTATAATTTTTCATCAGGACAGGGTTTCTTTAAGGACAAACCCTACCTTTATGCCAAAGGTGGTATCTAGTGTGGCTCTTAACCAAACCATCCATTTGCCAACTTTTTATCCAAACCCCCAGAATAAAGGGGAGAAACTTCTGCACTCTTTGGACATATACAGGCAGCTATGCTTCTACTTGGACAAAACAAAAGCTTTCAGGAAAACTGAGCAACTGTTTGTAGCATATGCTGCAGGATCACAGGGCAAGGCTATCTCAAAGCAGACTATCTCCAAATGGATAGGACACTGTATTCATTACTGCTACACACAGCATGGAAAATCAGTCCCTAATAACATTTAGGCCGCATTCCACCAGGGCAACAGCCACTTCAATAGCCTTTCTCAGAGGAGTACCTAACAAGGAAATTTTAGAGGCTGCAACTTGGAGTTCAGTGCACACCTTTACCAAGCATTACCACTTGCCTCTTTACTCTAAATCCAGAGCAGGATTTGCCACTGCAGTTCTGCAGGGCCTCATAGCCAATCCAAACTCTTTATAGACCAGCCACCCAACCTTAGTTTTGGGATTCTACCCAAGTGTAATGACTGCAGCATTGTAACACGATGAACATAGTACAGTTTTGTACCTACCATAAATGTAGATGTTCGAGTGTTCACACTGCTGCAGTCCAGGTTACCATCCCTCCATCCCCTCTGTCCTAGCTGGACTTATCTATGCCTTTCTATCCTATACAACCTTTGTGGTGTATTTGCTTGTAACTAAAGGTATTGTTTTTATTTTATATATATATGTTTCTTATTACCAATATGTATTGCCTACCTACTTGGGGGCACCTGACATCTGGGGCAAGAAAAACTGAAGAAAATGGTGTCAGCTGCATCTTATATATCCCTGGTGCACTGACATCAGGGAAGAAGTGACAGCAACCAACGCCGGACCAAAACTTTGGAATTCTGGCCGACTGCGGGACCGCTTGACGGCAGGATAACCCAAGTGTAATGACTGCAGCATTGTGAACACTCGAACATCTACATTTATGGTAGGTACAAAACTGTACTTTTTTCACTCTTTGAGTTGCTGTATGGCCATAGGGTGAGGGGATCTCTAGATTTAATTTGTGATGGGTGGGCGGGTGAGTGTGAATCCCACAAGGAGTCTGTTGTGGCATATGTCCTAAACTCAGGACAAGGCTCTGGGAACTCATGGGTTTGTCCCATACAGCAACATGCAGAAAAAGGTCTGTTATAACAGGAATGCTTGAGCTAGAGAGTATGTTGTGGGGCTGAAGGTTATGGTTCTCATTACTTTCAGACACAACAAGTTGCAGGCAGCTTGGGAGGGACCCTTCAAAGCGGTAAGGAAGATCAGTGATGTTAACTACATGGTAGAACTGATAGGCAGGAGGCAGGGGCACAAACTGTACCATGTGAACATGATGAAACCTTACCACAATAGGGAGGCCCTGGTGGGAAGTATTTGCAGTAGGAGGCATGAGGAGTCTGAGGGGGATCTATGACTACAAGGTGCAGGCCAGCAAAATTCCAAATTACTATGGTGGAGCCTTGGACTGCAGGCATATGATAGGATTGTGCAACACTGTACTAGGGTTAGCAGTGTCAAGGCAGCTGGAATCTCAAGACAGGGAATGGGATAATGTATTCCCAGATAGGCTCATCCCTCTCAAGCAATGTTTCTTAAGGGGCACTTAAAAAACTAGCTTGAGTCTTCGAGGGGGGATGAAGTGTTACAAAAGGAGATATTGCCAACCCAGCTAGCTGTAATTTTATAAAGAATTATATGTCATTGGTGGATATTGAAATGATTTGTGTAAGATGCTTGTGTTATAACTGTACTAGAACTGTATGTTATGTGTATGTCAAACTGCTGGTATAGGAGTGTGTGTTGAAAATGTATTTTGTAGAGTGCTGAGCTTGGTGATATATCCACAGTGTGCCCTGCTGGAAGAGAACAGAAAAGTACATACACTAGTGCAACTCTTTAAATGTATATATTTTAATAGTGGAAACTGGAACACAGGAGGTTAACTTCCTAAAAAATATCTGAAATTAAATTACTTTATGGCAGCAACAAGACACAATGTCTAAAACTAGGGAACTTTCTGTATTGTCTTGGAAGTGTTTTATTGTTTTATGACTTCCACTCTTTGCAATTGATCTGAGGAAAAGCCCTTATCTATGTATTTTTACAGGTAGATGATAAATGCTACCAGCTGCCATCAATGGTTGTTTTGAGCCTGGGAAGTAGGAGTCAGATAATAAGCAATGATGTCATTCTGCAAGCTAGCCCAGCAGTAATATTTAATATATTAATTTGATTACTTTCTGACTGAGCATTCTGTATTCTCTCTTTGTCCTGACAGCATTTTTATTTTATTTATTTATTTTATATTTGTTTACTGGTGAAGTCCGACTGGGTGTTAGCCCATTTTCAGTGGAGGCCTGGGGAGAAAAGCTCCACATAGAAAGGAATTCAATGAAACTTGTACATTTTTACATGTATCAATAGTCAAGTTACACAAAGTTACACATGTACACATTCATATATTCAGATCCTAAAAATCAGGACTAAACATTTGATGTCATACAGAGATAGATTCATAACATATTATGAACTTTTGAAAATAGATGAAAGTCAATTTGTACTGCTGAGTCTATATGGTCCTGCAAGAAATAATGCTGGGAAATAAATGTGATGCGTATACTCTAGGGTGCATAGGCACTAAGCAAGAGAAGCAGGTTGACTGGGGTTAGTTGGGTGAAGGAAAGATTTTGGGAAATTAGGTTTATGAGCTAATTTTATAAAGAGAAATGGGAGACCTGGTAGAGGATCTCATTAGCCTGGAGTACTACAAGAGCATTGCTGTGATTTGGTTAAATGAGCTTTGAGTAGTTGTTTAAATTGGTTAGGGTTGAAGGTAGATATAATAGTAGTTTGAAGTACGTTCCAGGCTTTATCAAATAGAGATGAATATTAGGTATCACCTGAAATATTATTAGATTTAGTAACCTGAAGCCGTGATTCATTTGATGAACGAAGAGTACAATTGCAAGAATAGGGGTGAATAATCTTTTAAGAGCTGGTATATTCTCAGACTGCTAGAGTAGTTTATGAGCCATGGTTAATTGGGTGTATGTAAGGAGGTGGGGTAGCTCTAACCAGGAAAGTCTTTTTAAGGCATGACAGTGATAAGACTTATATGAAGAATCTGTAGCAGATTTTGCAATTTTACTGTAGCATGCTTCTAATTTGTTTATGTCTGATTTTTTGAGATTAGTTAGTATGGGTGTTGCATAGAGTAGAGTTGACAGGAGGTGGGTTCTGGCTACTGCTACTCTCGTGGTAAGGGTAAGAGTAAGACATTTTTTGTTTTGGTAAAGAGTTCCCATTTTTTGTGTGTTTTTTTTTAATAATTTTAACTATGTGAAGGTCAACACTCATATTATTGTCTATTATGACTCCCAATAATTTTGTTTGTAAATCAGGTGTAATTTTTGTATTATTGCTAGCAGTACTGTGGAAGGTGGATGGGAGCTTAGAGGATCGGGTGGGATAAAAGATCATTAGCTTGGTTTTGTTGGGGTTAAGTATGAGCTGTGATTTAGTTAACCATGATTCTACTTCAGTGAAGGATTTTTGAGTTATTTTATTTTATTTTATTATTTTATTATTTTGTTATTATTTTACATTTGTTGACCGGGCTAATCTAGCTGGATATATGTCCATTTTCAGTAGAGGCCCGGGGAGAAAAGCTCCAAGCATGAGCAGTGACAAAGTTAACAATATAAAAAGACATAATAAAGCAAATACAGAGGCAGCGTTGTACAAAGAAAAATTAAAAATGATAAACTATAACAATTGTAGTAAAAAAATGTACTAATCAATATACTAAACATATGAGAAGGTATGAGCAAGAGTCAGTTAAGAGAAAAAGAAGTTATATTTTATCTTCATATTATGAAGAAAAGGGTAATAGCTAGATTTGAAGGCATAGGTTAGAGGGGTAGAAAAGGAAGGGGAAAAGATATCAGTCTGGGTTATCACATGGACAGAGTCAATGAGTTTTCAGATGTTCTTTAAGATGTTTTTTAAATAGAGAAGTCGAGGCAAGGGTTGATAATTCAGAAGGAAGCAGATTCCAGTTTTTCCCTGCTGTGTTTGAGAAAAGTGAATCACCGGCTTTGTTGTTGGATTTAATAGAGGAAACTAGAAGCTTATTAGCAGAGCGTAGTGTAGCTAGATTTTTATATGGTGTAATTAGATTAGTGAGGATAGGAGTGTTGTTAGGGTGGTAAAGGATCTTTTGAGTAATAAGTAGTTGTTGACAGAGTATGTGGTTTTGCAATTCTAGCCATTCAAGCTGTGTGAGGTTGAGGCAGTGGTGAGTTTTAAAGGGGGAGGCTGTAATGAATCTAGCTATGCTATTATAACAGGTGGAGAGTTTAGAGAAGTTGTTTTTGGATAGGTTAGTATATATAACAGAGGCATAGAAGAGGGTGGAAATTAGGTGGGTCTGGGCAATAGTTTTCCTTGCAGAAGGGGTAAGGAAGGGTTTAATTCTATAAAGGGTACCAAGTTTTTTGTTGACAGACTTTATGGTGCGTTGATATGGTCATCAAAGCTGAGACGATTATCAATTGTTACACCTAGTAGACGGGTTGTACTGTCTGGGGTTATGTTGGTACCATTGTTAGAGGTTACAGAGAAGAATGGAGTAGGTGATTTATGGGTTGGAGTAAAAAGCAGTAGTTTTGTTTTTTTGGGATTCAGGAGTAGGCAGTGTTCCAAAAACCAGTTTTCAACATTATTAAAAACAGTTTGGGTGAGAGAGTGGAGAGAGGGTATATTCTTGGCTGAACAGATTAAGGTGGAGACATCAGCATACTGAATGCAGGTCGCTTGAGGTATGTTCATGTGTAGATTGTTAATAAATAAGGAAAAGAGTAGGGGACCTAAGATAGAGCCCTGGGGTACTCCAATATTTACTGGGAGTAGTGAAGACAGACTGTTCTGCCAAAGTACTGCCTGATGTCTATTTTCCAAATAAGACCTGAACCATTGTATAGATTGAGGATCGAGAGAATGGGCCTTTAGTTTGTCTAGAAGTAAGTTATGGTTAACCATATCAAAGGCTTTTGACAGGTCAATAAATAGTGCAGAGGAAAAAGAGTTATTGTTACGATTTTTGTTAATAGAGTTGGTAAAGGATAAGAGGGTAGTTGATGTGCTATGGAATGACCTAAAGCCATGTTGGCAGTTTGCTAGTGGGTTATTTTGTAGTAAGTGGTTAAGTAGTTGTTTGTGAATACATTTTTCCATTATCTTAGCTAATGGGGAGAGTAAAGCAATAGGACGAAAGTTAGAAAGCTCAGCAGAAGGTCCACCTTTATGTAGGGGGATGATGTGGGATACTTTCCATAAAGTGGGAATTTTGCCTTCTGAGATGGTTCTGTTAATAAGGATAGAGATGGGAATGTCTATGGCTTTTGCGGCAATTTGTAGGTATTCAGAAGGGAGACGGTCAGCAGAAGGGGTGCAAGGTTTCAATTTTTGCAGTAATTTACAGATGAGAGATGTAGATACAGGTTGTATATGAAAGGCGGGAGATGAAGTCTTGGGTATATCTAGTGGGGAAGCAGTGAAGGGTGGTAAGGAATTAGCTAGAGTTTGAATGGCTTCTGTAAAATAGTTATTAAAGGCATCAGGGATCTGTTTGGAGTTGTTATGGTTGAAACCGGCTGGGTCTGGAGTAGTAGGGTGGCCTGGTTGAAGAAGTTTGTTTATCCCTGACCAAAATTTTTGTGGAGTTTGTTGACTGGTTTGTTGGAGGTGAAGGTAGAAGTCTTTTTTGTCTCTAAGAATATCTTTCTTGGTGGCATTTCTTAGCTGTTTAAAGAGGAGGTGATCTGTTGGACATTTGGTGGCTCTCCATTTAGTCCAGATTTTATTTCTGAGGAGTATCATTTGCCTCGTTTGTTTTGTGAGCCAAGGGGCAGATTTGGCTTTTATTCTAGTAGAGCGATAAGATGCATGGCAGTCAAGGCTTTGAAGAAAGTAAGGTGACAGCCTCATCCAGTTCAAGATGGGTTAGTGGTGACCAGTCACATGCTTGTAATTCATTTAGGAAGCTGTCAGGATTGAAGAATGTTTTTGAGCAAGAGGTTCTAAGATTATGAGTAGTTGGAGTATGGACTTTTTGTCCAATAATGTAGGTAAGCATATGGTCACTGATATCATCAGGAAGGGTTCCTGGAGTATAAGTTTCAGGGTGGCTGTTAATAAGGATCCAGTCCAGAGTAGTTTCCTTACTACTAGGTTTGTGGATTCTAGTAGGAGTTGTTATTAATTGTGAGAATCCAAAGAGGTTTATGTGGTTAGTAGGGTTAGGAGAACTACAAGTAGACCAGTCAATGTTAAAGTCACCCAGTACAATTGTATCTTGGTGTAGTTGGGTAGAGAGGTAACTAAGTAGGTTTTCAAGAGTATTGGTATTATTACCTGGTGGGAGATATGTGCAAATTAGATAGATGGATTTGGTGGTATTGATTTGGAGTTTGGTAGTTAGGATTTCAGATTTGGTGTCTGATGGTAGAAGCACATTAAAGGTTGAAATTTGGAGGTTAGATTTATAGAGAATGGCTATACCTTCACCTTTTCTGATTTTACGGTCACTTCTAAGGACATTGTAGCCAGGAGGGGTAATTTCCTGGTCTAGAGTGGATGGCTTTAGCCAAGTTTCTGTAAGACATAAAATGTCAAATGAGTGGACATCGAGGAGAGCATGCAGGTGGAAAATTTTATTGTTAATACTTCTAATGTTAAGGTGAGCTATCAAAAGGGAGTTAGATGATTTAGTTAATGTAGAGACCATAGGCACTGTTACGTTGTCAAGGTTATTGGTTTAGTCATCATTGTGGCCCGGGTTAGGATGAATATCACCGTCTAGGAGGGGATGTTGCTGGGGGTGTTGTATAGCTTTAAGGAGTTTAAAGAGGTTGATAAAGGTCTTTTTGGTACTGAAGTAAATAATGTGGGTTGCTCTATGATATTTAGGTAGTATATAGTTAGAGGTACAGGTTATGTTACTGTGGTTAAGGGAGTAGCTGAATTAAGATGGCAAAGTTTGTTGGATGTAATGGTTTTGTTCAGGTAGAGTAAGATTTTCAATGGAGGTGAGTGAATAAGGTTTGGTAAGACAGGCTAGTATGGTAGTTAAGAGTAGTATGTTTGTGAAAAGAGTTTTATTTATTGAGGCCATAGTAATAAGTAGATTTTGTAGGGAGTAGTTTGTGATTGGTAGGTGGTGTAGAAAAATAGAGGAGAGTGTTTCCAGAGATTGAGCAGGGTTTAAAATATGTTGGTAAGAAATTAGTGGAGGTTTGGATAGAAGTTAGTATTGGGAGGTATATTGTATAGTAAAAGGTTAGAAAGGGGAGGGAGTGGTTCAAAAGAGAGTTAATTAGTGCAATTTAGGATAGATAGAGATAGGGGAGTGGCCTGGTGATGCTGGGGACTGTGATAGGAAGTGAAACAGGGGGGGAGTGGTCAGTGAAGTATAAGTGTAGGACCACTGGGGGTGGGTGGAAACTGGGGTTAGGGTAGGGGAGTGGAGTGAGCCCACAGGGCGAATGGAGTGGAGCAGAGCCAAGAAGACCAGAGCAGAGGAAAAACAATCAGAGAGGTAGGGAGGTGAGGGCAAGTAAGGTATCCATGCTTTAAAGGACTATGAAGTAAGGGAGTAGAGAGCTGAAAAAGGGTATAAAGTAGTGGCAAAGGGACTTGTAATGTGGAAGACTGAGGCAAAGAGACTAAGAATCTATTTTATTAACCCAGGCTAGAATGCTAGTAAGTAATGGGGAGTCTAAGGGTACTACTGCCCTCAAGTGGACACTCGAGGTACTGTTAAATAATGCTCTTTCAGAAGTAGAACGGGTAATAGTGTGGGAAATAGGAGAAGAGAGAAAAGAAAAGCAATAAGTAGATATATCCTGAAGCTGTTGTATATTAGTAGCTGCACATACAAATGTAGAATCATCTGCGTACTGGATTATTGTGGCTAGGGGTGATGCAGTGTGGAGGTTATTAGTGAATATATTAAAAAGAAGGGGTCTGAAAATGGATCTCTGTGGGACTCCAAGTGTGACTGGAAGTAGGGGGAGATAATCCTGGAGCCATTTAACTGCTTGTTGACATCCAGTTAAGTAACTTTGGAACCATGTTAGAACTGAAGGACTAAGACTGAGGTTGGTGAGGACATTAAGTAGTTTGTGATGAGAAACTGTATAAAGGCTTTTGACATATCCAGAAAGACTGATTGTACTAGTTTTCCTTCATTTCTAAACTGGTTGAAAGTGTTGGTAAAGCTAAGAAGGGCAGTTGTGGTACTGTGGTGAGATCTAAACTGTGTTGTGTTTTGACCAGTAGATTATTGGTAATGAGGTACTGTAGAATTTGAGAATGGACACAACATTAAAGTAATTTAGAAAGAGGAGAGACTATAGCTATGGGTCTGTAATTTGTGAGTTCAGTGGAGGCACCATCTTTATGCAAGGGAATTATATAAGAAATTTTCCAAATAGCAGGGACATATTGTCTGGCTGTGGAGTGGTTAATTAGTATGGCTACTGGATATGAAATGGCTTTGGCTGCCACTTTTAGGAACTCAGTTGGAAGGTTATTGGCTGCTATTGTGGTAGTTTTGAGTTTCTTCATTATTTTTTTCTATGGTGTTTGTAGGAATTGGTTGGAATGAAAAAGTATTTTTATTGCTATCGGTTGGATTTATTGTTGTTGCTATTGGAAATGGATTATTTGGTTAAGGATAGGATACTTTTAGTGAAGTACTTGTTAAACTGCCCTGCAGTTGTTTCTAGGTCATGTGGTAAGTTTGGGGGAAGGGTAGTGTTTTGACCTGGATAGAGAATTTTTTTTTATTGAACTCCAGAATCTTTGAGGATGATTTTTGGTGTTTCCCTTGCAGTTTACTACAGTAATTCATTTTATCTTGTTTGATTTGATGTTTGGCCTTGTTCCTGAGTTGTTGATAAGCTATGCGGTAAACCTGAGTTTTGTAGTTAGCCATAGTTTCCAGGTTTTGTCGCTAAGTTTGAGGAGGGTTTCCATATCTCTTGTTAACCAAGGTGCAAAATTAACTTTATCACGTAGTGTCCTAGGGGGTGTCACTCTATCAAGAATGTTGAGGAAAGTATTACTGAAATATTCAACAGCACCATCAAGGGGCAGAGTCTTTAGGTAACTCCAGTTACCTTTTTTTAGTGTTTCAATTAGCTCCTGAGGGTTGAAGTTTTTCTTATTGTGAATTTGGTGGTAAGTGCTTTGCCTTGTTGAGTTACTATGTTGCCTGAGGAGATATCTGGGCAAGTGATCATTGAGAGTATCAGGTAAACAACCAGAGATTTGATAGAGGGAGGGATTATTTGTCAGTGTCCAATCTAGAATTGATTATCTATTTGATTGTTTATCTATTCTGGTAGGAGAATGGATAACTTGTTTGAACCCATAGAGGTTGCTAAGGTTACTGGGGCTATCTGAATTGCAGGTAGCCCAGTCTGTGCCAACATCACCCATGATTAGTATTTCTTGGGAAGTGGTGTTTGAGATAGATTGAAGGATATGTTCAACTGTGGGAATATTATTGCCTGGTGAGATATAGGTTGCTAATATGGTAATGTGTTTATTCAGGTTGATTTGGAGTTTGGTCATAAGTACCTCAGTGTTACTTAAGTTAGCTAATCTAAGGGTTGTGGGCTGTAGAGTAAGATGATTTTTATAGAATATTGCTGCTGCTCCTCCTTTTTTATCTTTTTGGTCTGCCCTAATTATATTATAACCTGGTGGTGAGCTTTCATTGTCTGATATGTAGGGGTTTCACCATGTCTCTGTTAAGATAACTATGTCAGAGGAGTAATGGGAGAGTGTGGCATGTAGGTCTTGTACTTTATTTATGGCACTTCTGATATTTATATTTAGAAAAAGTAGGTCTGAGTTTTTATGATGTAGATTAGTTATGCTATGTTGTTGGGGAAGGGATGTGGGGTTGTATTATGGGCCTGGACTGGGGTGTATATCTCCACATATTGCAAGCTTGGACACTGTATTTATTATCATGTGTATGATGTTGGATAGTGTTTTGTGATATCTAAATGATATATTTTTTATTGGAATTGTGATAATGGGTGTTTTATGATACAGGTAGTCAAAGATAGTGTGGTTTAAGAGTGTTGGAGATATGCTGTTGAGTAGAAGGTGGGGTTGTGATTGTGGTTTTGTAAGTGCTCTGGGGGAGGCATGGGTGTGTGTGATAGGTTGTTAATTGAGCAGCAGTTAGTAGAACTAGAAGACGTATACTATTTAGGAGTAACATTTTGGAATGTATACTATTTAGGAGTAACATTTTGGAATGTAAAGATTAAATTGTGGTGAAGAGAGAAGATTTATTAAGTAAGTCATAAAGGAGATATAAGATGATTAGGGGTGTCTATTAGGTAGTGTTGATAAGGACAGGCTAATTATTTAAAATGTAGAGTTAACTGGATAATGCAGGAGTTGGGAATGGAGGTTTTTGATTGGTTGGTGAAAATGGGTGGGAGTGGCTTGGTTAGGATAAACCTAGGTGTAACTGTGGTGGGTAGGAATGGGTGCATGGTAGGTGACCGTAGTGAGACTGAGCATAGCGAGGGTGAACAGAACGGGTTGAACCACAAGGCAATCCAGTTGCTACAGAAACAATCAGCCAGCTGGAGTATCAAGCTGAGGTCAGTGCTTTCAGACCATGTTTAATCTTTTTGAGCACTTTCTTTGTAGTTATATGCTAGTTATGTTTAAAAATAGATCTTGTCATGGTTAGCAGTATTTGTGGGGGTGGTAATACATATGGGCTGTATTAAATTCACCTATTGGTAATTGTTGTTAATGGGGGAGGGAGGAAAACTGAGCCAGTATGGGTCTGACTAGTGAGCATGCCACAAAATTGAAATTGCAGGTTCTTAAACTACCATAAAGCCAGTTTTGGGATGAGAACATACACTACAGATCTTTGGTGAACTTAGTTGTTTTATATCACAACTGGTGTGGTAGAAATAAGTAAAAAATTAGACAAACTCTTAAAAACAAAAAAACGGCACAGCATGGATACAACTAACTCAACTTTAATGCAATGTAAAGCACTTTTCGTTTGATTAAACCCCCCCTTGTCTGAAGAAGTTTGTTATTTTAATCAAACGAAAAGTGCTTTACATTGCATTAAGGTTGAGTTAGTTGTATCCATACAATTGATGTGGTCCTGAAGGGTGACAGTATCCAGAAGGGCAGTCCACTGGGTTTAAGATTTAAGATGTCCTTCTCACAATGTATTAGGGAGCTGAAAGACAGAAGGAGGGGAAAAACTACTGTTAACTGGGGGACCAGAAAAGTAATAAGTAACCCCAAGCAGCTTTCCTTGCAGTTTCAAGAAATTATGTCACAAGTCCTTCAATCAGAAAGCATATAGTTCTGACATTTTAGCAGGATATGACTAAACCTCTAGATACAATTATACTTGTAAGGTATAGTTGCAGTTACATAGAGTTATGAATATGAACAGGTAAGTAAAGTTATGAAGCATGCTCTTATATGTAAACGAGCTGGTTAATCACTGATACAAAAAAAAAAATACAGAGTAAAAGCACCTAAAAGTATCATAGCTTATAACTGTTTCCCAATTTCAGTAGTAATTATAGGCAATGGGAAATGTATAGAGCTCATACATGCACTTATCTCTTGGAACTATTTCCCACCACAACAACAAACCCTCAAGAGACAATGGCTACCATTAAAACTATTAGAAATCATTTATGAAACATCAGATAGGACTATTTACAGCACAGTATACTAACGACCAGCTGTGAATTGTAAAACAATGCTAGTATCTTAATACAGCATGTGGTGGTAATATAATAATATTTGGAATTATTTAATGTATAAATCCATTGAAAACTATAGATAGGTCAAATTACTTCCACTATATCTGCTGACTAGGTCTTTATATGGCCACAGTAAGCTAAGCAGGTTAAAAAAATAAGACAAGTAGAGATAATCATGCCAAGGTTATGACAACAGTGAGAATACTCTAATATATGTTGAGGGTTAGTACAAACATAATGAGTACTATGATTCTAGAATGCACTATACCCTAAAATAACCAATCTTGCTTAGCGCCATTAAAGTAATTAGCCAAACATTGCCATTTCATTAGCCAATTGTTTCTCTGCACATTCTCAAATTCTAAGAACACGTATAGGTAATATGGAATATCTGCTGGTGTAACTGGAAGAACAATTATATTGCAGAAATCTGAGCTACAACAGAAATATTACAGTTGCTTAAAAAATACAACAGATATCACTAGTACAAAGTAGCCTCTACTTATATGGCACACACACTGCAGTCGGGATGCCAAGGATGGCTGCATACCTACTAGGGAAGTTTGAAAATTATGCCCTAGGTGAACGGGAAACTAAGGAAACTCTGTATGGGATTTCTAAAGGGAGGAGCCAAATTGAAAATGAGGCAATCCAGTAGCTACAGAAACAATCAGCCAGCTGGAGTATCAAGCTGAGGTCAATGCTTTCAGACCATGTTTAATCTTTTTTGAGCACTTTCCTTGTAGTTATATGCTAATTAGGTTTAAAAATGGATCTTGTCATGGTCAACAGTATTTGTGGGGGTGGTAATACATATTGGCTGTGTTAAATTCACCTATTGCTAATTGTTGTCAATGGGGGAGGGAGGAAACTGAGCCAGTATAGGTATGATTAGTTAGCATGCCACAAAATTGAAATTGCAGGTTCTTAAACTGCCATAAAGCCAGTTTTGGGATGAGAACATACACTAAAGATCTATGGTGAAATTAGTTGGTCTTTTTATCTTAATTGGTGTGGTCCCAAGAGGTGACAGTATCCAGAAGGGCAGTTCATGGGGGTTAAGATGTCCTTCCTGCAATGTATTAGGGAGATGGTGGACACATTGCAGTCAGGGACACGAAGCACTGGTTGGACAGAGAGGGTGCTGGAGGTCTTGGCTTGGCCACTCAGCTGAGATCTCAACTCTATAGCTGTACCAGTAGGGAGTCTTACTGGGGATCTGGAGAAAGAGGGAGAAACGAGCCCCGGACTGACTATGGTCTCTGTGTACTCTTAATGGAAATTGCACTTGATGCACAGAGCTGCATCTGGAAATACTGTATGTGTACCTGTCATCATCCCAGTGTACGTCCCCCACTGTTGCCAGTGGTGAGGATTGAGGCTCCTTGATTACTGCCCAAGTGGTGGGTCATCACATAAGAATCGTATGAATAATTCAATTTGCTGAGATACCTCTGTATTTTCCAAAATATTTGGACTTAACCTCCTGTCTAACTACATGCACATATTACTCTGAACACAGATTGTAATGTGAATTACAAAGTCATCTAAAAATTTCTTTGCCATATTTTGTGGAAAAATGAAAAGAATTTAAAATCCTGACCTTGAAGCTATAGAACATAAGAGGGGTCATAGATGTCAAATGTCTGTGTTATGTCTTACCATAGATTTCTATTATGATATGAAGGAATATAACTTTATCTACAAAACCAAAATTTAAATTCCCACCACCTATTATAAGTCCACATATACTAAAACCAAGTAGGAAGTATAAAACTTGAAAAAAAAACACGTTTTCCCTGATATCAAGAATATATTAAAACAAACAAAAATAACAAAGGTTGTAAGAGAAATGTGCATTTGCATTCTAGCAGCTTATTTCTTCTTTGGTGATAATTTTGAACCTTGATAAAATGTAAAGGGATACATCCCCATTGTACAACATTTAAATGAATTTCTCAAAGCAAATATATGAGGAACTCACATTTTTATAAGCATTAAATTGTGTTATGCAAACATATGTTTCTTATGTAAGTAAATTTCCAGTATTCATGTTGCAAAGCAAATGTCAGAATAGTTTTCTTTTGGATACAAACTGGACTCTGCCTAAACTTAAATTTGTAACTCTGTCATTATCTCTAAAATTATATAAATTTACAGAAAATTGTATTGGTATGGCATGGATACTGTTGTACCAGTAAAACATTTTTTCAATATAAGATCATCAACAAATTCAGTTGGAATAAAGAATGATGCTAATATTAAAGTTGTGTTAACTACCCAATCCAAGGACCTAATCTTGAACTTCCCATAAATAGCTCTCTGAACAAGTATAAACTCACAAATGAACTTACCACTAACTAATAAAAAATAAAGTATTTGCATCTAAGTACTCATGGTGTTCTAAAGTAATGAAGCACATTCACAAGGCATACAACACTGAAAGAGTTAGTGTCTAACACAAATTTCATTAAGCAGCAATATTCCAATAATTTCTTAATTTGATGGGAGGTTGGGACTAGTAAAACTAAGAAGCCCAAAATTAAAAAAAAACATCTCCACTACACAAGAATAAGTAATGGTGGGGGGACTAGGAACTAATGCAAAAATTCATAATCAAAACCATGAGCAGGGGGATGGCATTACAACTGCAGAAGGAGATAAAATCTGGTTATTGTAGGACAGTAAAAATTATTTTGTTTATTATCTGAAGCATCTATTTTGGGAAAAGAGAAACTGAAAAACTGCAAGAGATCAGTAGAGAAGCTGAAAATGAAGCGACAGGAAATTCTGAAGTAAAATTCAATATATAACAGAAGTCAGCACAGAAGCATGAAGTATCAGAGAAGAAACTGAAACAAATGTAGGAAAAGAAAATATTGAAACCATTCTGAGAAAAGTTATGTACGTGGAAGGCAAACACTGTGATCAGCTGTTACCCTACTTACTATTTGCAATTAGAAAGGTGCCACTAACTTCCACTGGGTTTATCATATTTGCTCTTCTATATGGCAGTCATCCAAAAGGGCTACTTTACACTGTTAAAGAAACTTAAGAAAAGGACAATACTCCATTTAAAACTGCGCTAGAATACTACATCAATCTGTAGGATACAATAAAGCTGGTAATGCCCATAGTATGGAAGTACATGCAAAGAGAGACTACAAAATGCAACAGAGAGTTTTTAATCCAAATAGAAAATGTGATAATGTATTAATTTATATTAATTTGTAAATTGGAAATATTTTTTTTCGACCAAATAACATGAGACATTTAAGGTGAAGCAAAGAATAAATACTGTTAACTCTATGGTTAGATAGTCAGGAAAGAAATTGTTAGAGAGCAAATTGATTACATTAATATGTTGAAGTCATGGAAAGAAGTAAAGAATTCTGCAAGCAGATTACAAGCTGCAGTTTATACAAGAGAAATCAGAGACTCTCTACCCGCAGTGCAGTTAGAGGAATCCCTGTCAAAAGTACAACAGCAGGTGAGACAACTTTAATATAAAACGAAGGAGTGTTCTCAGAGATACCTTGGAGAATTATGATAAGACAACATAACACCATGAACTTTATCACACAGTGCTACCAATCCAGAGCTTGTCTAAGCAATCTTGTCTTGGTTTGAGAGTGACTGCAGTTTCCTGATAAGATACATTTTTATTTGAATTTGTATGTTATTTTTACTATTATTTTTCAGTGTTTGTAGGAAGAAAGGGATGACTTACAGACAAGAAGATTTACTTTGATTTATATTGTTTGTTGTTTTCCTTTTAATTTTATGTTTGTTGTTAGAAAATGTTAAGTCTTAGGCAGGTAAAAGGGGCCTAGTCATCTATAAAGTCACACAGACCGTAGAGAAGACAATCCAGAGCTTATCTAAACAATCCTGTCTTGGTTTGTGATTGACTGTGCAGTAACCTGATAAGAGAAATTTTTTATTTGTGTTTATATTTTATTTCTACTACTGTTTTTGAATGTATGTAGGAAGAAAAGGATAGCTTAGGGTCTAAGGAAGGGATAGCTTATAGACAAGAAGATTTATTGTAATTTATATTGTGCTGTTTTACCTTTAATTGCCACAGTTTGTTGTTATAAAATAGATATGTTTTAGACAGGCAAACTCTAGCCAGTCCAAGGGTCCTAGTCAGCTATAAATTCACACAGACTGCAGAGAGGACAATCCAGAGCTTATCTAAACAATCCTGTCCTGGTTTGTGATTTAATTAATCTTTACTGTTAAAAAAGTAACAACTGTGAGTGATGGTGAGCAGAAGCTATTGAAGTAAAGGAATTCCAGCTTTTGTGTGACTTTCACAACTTGTAAGGTCACAACAACAACTTTACTGTACTTAATTTAATATTTAATTGCATATTGTTTGTGTGATTTTTCTCTTAGAAGTTGATTTAAATTCTTTTTGAATTCTGTGGCAATTGATTTTGGTTATTCTTTTCTTTTAGAATTCTTTATTCATTTGCAGCTGAATATGATTCCTAGTATGTCATTAATGTTTTAATAAAACACAAGTATCTTGTACTGTGCACTAAATGCTAAGTATCTTTAAAGAAAACACCCGATAACTCTGGTGATCTGTGTTCTTTATGTCAAAAGCTGTAAGATTTTCTTACCATTATTAATAGTAAATCTAGAGTTACTGATGATGATTGCACTTGTGCAATTGGCACTGCTTGGAGAACTGTTGCTACATATATTAATGACTAGACTAGTGAAATAAATAATGTTAGGCAAACAGCAAATAGAACACATTTAGGAAAGGAAGTGTCCATTGTCTATAAATATTAGTTAACCCCTACTGAACAAGATAATACACTTGACAACTTTGGAATTCTGGATATAAATATTCAGCAGTCTGAGGATTCAGAGTGTATAGAAGTAAATATAAAAAGAAAGAAAGGAAGACGTTTACAATAAATAAGAAAGAAGAAAACAAAACTGATAAATGTCTGTAAAGCAAAGAGAATCCATACTAAAAGGACACTGCTTTGTTATGTAACACACAGATTACAGGGAATGATAATACTTTTCTGTCAGAAAACCTTCAGTCTAGAGAGAAAGGCATCATTTATCCAAAGAAGAAGATAGAAAAAAGAGGCAAGGGGCAGTTGAAAAGGAAGAAATCAAAACTGAACGTGGAATGATTGTACAACATTACTGTAAGACGAAAGAGGACAAAGACAGACGTTGACAACATGGCTCAAGCTGTGGATGTACAAAGCCAGCTGTATGGGAATTGAATACTTGCAAATGTAATGAGCAATGAAAACAGTGGGATCAACAAAACTAACAGTGGTAAAGATCATTCCTTTGTAGTAACTGATTATAAGTTGAAGATTCATCAGATCTGGTCAAAAAAGATATTCTTGTAATTGGACACTCAATAATTAGTGGAAATGATACTTACATTTGCAGAGATAATGAAGATCAAATAGTGTTATGTCTGCCAGGATCAAAAACAGGGTGTGAGACAGGCCTTAGAACAAATTAATGTAAGGAAGTATGTTTCTGTTTTTATTCATATTAGTACAAATGATCTCATCCTCTAGGACTCTCTGACTGGTAGCTGGGAACTTACAGCCATCTTAGCATAGTTTGTACAGGTGTTAAGACACATTCTTCACAAACACACACACACACACACACACATATATATATATATATATATATATATATATATATATATATATATATATATATATATATATATATATATATATATATATATGGGAACACTTTACATAATCGCATTACTGAAAGCTCGAATTGCATATGGTCGAGACCATATGCTCGAGCTTTCAGTAAATTGAATGTGTAAAGTGTTAAAAAATAACACTTTACTTACCTTAAAACATTACTTGCACATAGAGGCAAGGATCCTTGTATGCTCTGTGTGTAAGTAATGTTTTCTTTTTTTTTTTTGTGATGTTGACAGGAAAAGGGAAATCTCCCGTTTTGCATTTCCAAATACAGTGTGAAATGGGAGATTTCCCTTTTCCCCACTGTAGCGTGATCTCGGAGTTGGTATATTTAAGTAGGGGGGGTGCAGGGGGGAAAAGCCCCCCTGCAAAAGCGATATTTGACTTTTTTTTTTTTACATTTCATTTTAGGAGTTCGAGTTTCCAAAATTCGATCTTATGGTCTCAACCATATGAAGTTCGTTTTTTGGGGGAATTTGAGCTTCTAAAGTGAATCCATATATATATATATATATATATATATATATATATATATATATATATATATATATATATATGTGTGTGTGTGTGTGTGTGTGTGTGAGTCAGAACAATTAAAGAAATATTTTGGGGTAAATACCTACATAAAAATGCCATGCTTCAAAAATGGAAACGTGTAGAGCATCCTAGCTTAATTTTGGGCACACTTGTTCAGACTGGATGGCATACAATTGTCAAGATCATGGAAAATAATTTTTTCAGCAGATATTTTGTAGTATTTGACAAAGATAAGGAAGGACTTTTGCCAAGTTAAAAATGTAATAGTTCATAGATAGCAACATGATGCATCTTTGATGGTTGTTAATGCTAGGAGCATTGATAATAACATTTTTTTGGAAAATTTGCTATGTTTCCACAAGATTGATGTTTCTATTGTTTGTGAAACATGGTTAAAGAACAATAACTGGAAGTCATTTCTGTCAGGGTATAAATGTTTTTACTGTAACAGACATTCTAATAAACAATCAGGTGAAGGTGTTAGGATAGAGATTAATGATAGCTATGAGACCTGTGATAATTACATGTTCAATGATAACACCAATGCTATAGATTGTATAACTGTGACAATAAAGACAACACAGGAACATATAACAGTTGTTGGAGTGTAAAGACCACCAGAGTCATGTGCAGGTAGCATAGAGGAATTCATACATATCTTGCATGAAACACAAAAGGGAAGAATAATAGCGGCTGAGGCCTTAAATTTACCAGAAACAGACTGAAATAATATTGATTTGACAACATTAGTAAAGATAGTATTTGCAACATATGTTGAGGATAACAACATCTTCAGATTGTAAAAAAAGCCTTCCAGGGAATGTTACATACTAGGCATTGTTTGTGTTCCTAAAGAAATTACTGTTACTTCATGTCACATTTTACCACCATTGATGTGCAGTGATCATGGGGTTATAAAAGTTAATTTGTTGCTAGATGATTCAGCCAAACTTAAATCTAAACCAATGCACAGAAGATTTATAACAGATTAATGGAAACAAAACCGTCACTGTGTAAAACTAATTGGAGTAACGTGTTCAGTGGAAAAATGGGGAAGTAATGTGGAAAGTTTTCAAAAAGAAATTGTTTGAATGCAAAGAAAATGTTTAACATCAGGATCTAGGCATACAATGTCAGGAGGATATGTTTCCATATGAACAAGATATTTGATTAAAGTGAGAGACAGAAAGTATAAGAAATGGAAAAGACCTCAAACTACAACTTTGAAAAATGAAATAAACAATCTAGACATACAAGTTAAACAAAATGCGAGACAAGATCAAGAAAAATTTGAAGAAAATGTATATAAAGATATTGAGAATAATAGGAAACCATTTTACAACTACATAAGATGTGGAAGGAGTAAATACATAAAAATTAGTAAACTGTGTGTAGATTGCAAAATTTATTCTCGGACACAACAGAGTATAGATATATTTACAAAATTTTATGCAAAGCAGTTTGGTTTTAAAAAGGATGTTACAAATTCCCCTAGTGGCATCCAGGTAAGCTCAGATACTGAAATCAAATTAGAATTTATTGAAAATGAACTATGCAAACTGGATCCAAACAAAGCACAGGGAGGAGACAGAATTAGTAATAACTTGAGAACATTTTGGAAAGAGCTTATAATACTATTATATTTATTAGTTACTAGGTTGTATAAATATGGGGAAGATTCCTTAAGATTAGAGACATGCATCTGTTAAACCTGTCTTTAAGGGAAAGGAGAGTGTAACAAACCAAACGTCATACAGACCCTTAAATTTACTTTCATATTGTGGAAAAATAATGGAGAAGGTACTATTGTCAGAACTGAAAAGCCTGGGACTTCAAACCACATATCAGCATGCATATTACTACCTGTAACATGATGCTCTATAACAATATAATAACAGCTATGAATGAAACATTTTGCTTTGATGTAATTTATATAAATTTAACTTCAGCATTTCATAGGATCATACACAAAACTCTGATCAATAAGTTAGAACAACTTGGTATTGATGTACTCTTGATAAGATGGATAGCTGTATGGCTTACAAACATATCATACAGCAAATGGACAGGCGAAATTCAAGGTTGCAGTTAGGGTGTCCCACAGGGCTCTGTCCTAGGTCCATATTTGCTTAGATTGTATCTGTCAGAACTTTTCATCTGAGGTATTCTACAATCTGTATGCAGATGACTTGAAAATGGGTAATCTGATTACATGTGTTACAGATAGGGCATGTCTGCAAAACAACTTGACTAAATTGACCATTTGGGCACAGAAGGATGATATTCTGACAAATACATAAAAAAATTAAGCATATGAGATTTGGGAGACATAAATTGAAATTTGCATATTTAATAGGGCACACAGTAAGTGAAACTGTAGATTCATTAAAGGGTCTGGGTATATGGGTAGATCCAGCTTTGATGTTTTCTTAAGTCATGTCAACCAATTGGTTAAAGATAGTTATAGAACTATAGGTTCATAAAACATTTATAAAGTATAGGAAATCAGAAATGATGAAGTCATTGTTTGTTAGTTACATTAGACTCAAACTTGAGCCTGGAATGACAACATGGAAACCTTATAAGAAAACAAGCATGAGTAAACTGCAAAGACTATAGCAGAAATATTCCAAGGCCTTCCATGGATGTGAAAATTGAAGTTATTATGAAAGACTAAAATATCTGAACTTGTGAAGTGTCTCGTATAGATATTTAAGAGGAGACCGTATTTAGGTATGGAGGGCATTTAGAGACAACTACCTCTGGGAATGTTTTGGGGTTTTCAAAAAGTAGTGGAGAATTATCAGACAATCTATGTAGAAGATTCTATAAGAATGAGAAGTGCACTACTTGGTTCTCTGAGAGAGCAGCTGATGCATGGAACAGTTTATCAAATTGCATTAAGGCAAGCACTAGTTCAGATTTTTAAAGAACAGCCTGGGCACTTATTATGGGAACAACAGTTTTGGTATATTGGCAGGCTAAAAGGGCATTAATGCCCGTGCTTGAAATATTTCTATGTATGTACAAGGGAATCATATGTATGGGGCCGGATTCTGTAAACATTGCAGAATCCAGTGCATTATGTTGATATTGGCACTAAGGTTGTAGATAATAACGTGATATGTAAATGTGCCATAATGAATGCAGAATACCCCGGAGCACAGTGGAGTATCTAAGTAACAACTGTGCAGTAAACATACCTGCAAGTAATCTGTAAGTAATGAAAAATCAATGTCAAAGTGTGATGCTCATTAACAAAGTTACAGAAAGATTATCACAGTTCAAGCATCCAGATGGTCTTACATACATGTCTATAACAAAATCTTTCAGGTAAGCTAAGGACAGCTACAGAATATAACTAACTCCATTATTATAAAAAAAAATTATAACAATCCCAATGTAGGCTGCATGGCATTCATAATACATATCTTCAGAAAGCTCTCCATTAATGTTAGAGACAACTATGGGTATTTCTGAAATTCATTTATTAATAAAATATGATTGCTTGTAAGCTGCATACAATTTGTAATACATATATTCAGCAATCTGTCCAGTAAGCTTAGATACAATTACAGATACCTGCTTAAGTCATGTACTAATAAAATATGCTATCACTTAAGGATGCCAATGAAATCTGCAAAATTTCTAATGAAAAATTAATAAAGGCAAAGGGCAATCATGGCCACATCGCCACAGCTAACAATTGCTAACAATGGGTTTGGGACTTGTGTGGGGAACGCAAGTAAACACATATTTTTTTTTTTTAGAATATAAGGAAAGGTAAAGACAGGGAAAGTGGAGAAGGACAGCACAGCAGGTATATCCACAGAACATATAGCACGACACAAGACAGGCAAATATTGGGAAAAAGCAGTAAGGACAGGTAAGTTATACAGATGGCACACTGCACAATGTGCAATCATGTAACATGAGCATGCATAAGTAAGCAAGCTTATAATTTTAAGCACATACACATATACTGCCATGCAAATCTTGAATAAACAACTGCAGGTGTATGTCACCCACCCAGCTCAGTACTGAGCAGAAGACATACCTGTGAGCATCATTCAGCACATCAGTGGTAAGTCAGTGAATGCTCACATCAAAGGTACAATTGTGTGTCACTATTGATCCAACTATGTGCAAGGACATGTACAATCAGTTAATGTGTACAACTGTTTTCCGAGGGTGTGAATTTATGTGAATTAGTAATGGACATGGAAGTGTAAGATGGGTCAAACATGGTGTAATGTATTGTTAGAATAAATTATCTGCAATGCTGTGTATACATTAATGCTACATTTGTGTTTGATACAGTCAGGATAGTAGAACTGACCATAGCTATGCAAGATAGGAAATTCGCCCCGGGTATCACGTCAGTCACCCTGCTAGACAGGGGTCCAGGGAAGTAAATATTGTGGGAAGAAATATCCAGGGAATTATTATGACTAGGCTTGTATAGGCCCTAGTGCTGATAGCCTAGTACCAACCTATGAATCTATGAACCTATACCTGTATATGACTCCACATGACATCAGCATTGCCAAGACATGGCACACAACACCACACCATGCCAGTGGGACAGCATGATAACTGTCATCCAAAACACATAGTAAATGACATGTCTTTCTGTCGCACATGCATGATATGACAATATGCAAATCAAAATCATATCACAGTGGTAGTGCTGGACTATGGACAACATCTGTTGTCTGTCAGTTTCCATCAGTAAAACATATGTTTACAGGCTAATTGTTGCATAGTAACTGCAGCCTGCAGGTTAATTGCCACACTGCATAGACAGCTGAATGTTGGAGGAAAGTATAATGTGTTAATGTGTGTCATGCACACGTTGAAACAGAATTAAATGTCACACTGTGATAACACATGACAGCTACATGGTATGCATGCACAAGAGTGCATATACATTCCAATAAATAATATGGCAATCAACATGTTGGCAAAATACCACAACTGAAGCACACAGGTAATACTTATGGACTGGAGGGACCATGCTGATGGGGCTGAGACTCATGAATGAACCACAAGGCATATCTCCCAGAATGAGTCGCTCATAGCCTGTGCCATATCCTGGAAGATTGACCCCATCATGTCCCTAATCTGTGTTTGAAACACACCAGTCACAACCTCCCAGATATCCTCCTGATAATCGTCTCTGTTCTGGTCCTGGCATTGTCTCCTCTGGGATGCAACAGGCATGAAGTTGTGGGCAGGGGCTGGTCCAGTTTCCTCATCAATATCTTCATCATCGTCATCGCCTGCGGATGTTAGTAGTGACCTGGCATGTGCTCATCGTCTGTGTCTCATTGGTGAATGTCCATAGGTCTCATGCTCTGTCAAGAAAAATTGCAAAACATGACAGAAATGAAAAGCATATGTCTATCAGCACATTTCCGTGATCATAGATGACCTGAATGTCTGCAATCTAACATACTTAATTAACATACCATCCATTGGTGACTTCTGCAAATACAAATATGAGACTGAAGGTGTAGTAGCAGATATCAAACTTATTATTTAAAACACAGTTTAACTTTAAATTATGCGAACTTTAGCAATTAGCAAAATTACAATCCACACAATTGCTGCTAGTGAATGGTTCTCAATTCACATAACATATTCCCTGCGTTACGTTATCTGTAGTTATACACACGACCAATAACAAGACATGTCAGGGAGAATGTATCCATCACTAATGTGTGCAGTTCAATCAAAGCCTTGGAATGGCATGCAGAGTACAGCTTACCAGTGGGAATCAGGACATCACACGACCGTTTAAATATTGATCAGCATGAAGCGCGGTAAGCGTACACAAAGCAAACATGTAACACATCCTGATATTTAAATGGAATCATGCCCAACACTGCTTTGTGCTACATTAACTTAACTGAACTCTGAAAAAAAGCTTGTAAACATCCACATAACATTATTATTATTATAGTGACCTGCACTATTAAATAATGTTGTCTGCCCTAGTAAACTGATCATCTGGGTGTATGGATGTAGGTCATCATTCCCTTTCTTTTTCCCATGCACGTATTCCCTGAGCAGTTAAGTCTGTGTGCGAATGTAAATGTTAGGTTCAGATGAAATTTCTACCCCACTACCAACCTGATAGTCCAAAGGAAATACCATTTATCACATTCCACAAAGCTATTACTAGGGAACATTTCTTCAATGCAATTTCTAAGGCCAAATACACTGCATCGATGGGTCCCAATAACATCCCAGGATGCTTACTAAAGAGCAGGAAACATGACCTCTCTGAGCCACTTTAATCACTTTTTAACTGGAACCTGCAGTCAGGTTTTGTGCCCAAAGAATGGAAGATGGCTACAGTCATTTCCCTACATAAACAAGGTCCAAACACTGATCAGCATAAATACAGGCCCATAAGTCTGACCAGCCTCATATGTACGTCCATGGAAAAAAAATCATCATGGACATGATAAATGACATAAGTAACATGAGCATGCTGGTTCTGTCACAGTTTGGCTTTGTTAAAAGAAGGTCATGCCTATTAAATCTGGTGGAAGTCATTGAGAGGGTCACCAAAGCAATGGATGTGGCCAAGACTCTGCAAACAGCTTACCTCTCCCCTGCCAAGGCTTTTGATATCCCACTCCAGCATTATAGACGTGCTCACTAAATTAAGTATAAACATTTTTATTCCCCTGATAGATATCCATATGAATCAATGATAGGACACAGGAAGTCAAAATAGGTGAGAACACCTCCACGAAAAACCCCATCATTAGCAGAGTCCCTATGGCTCACTACAGGGGCCAGTGCTTTTTGGCCTCTATTTCTCTGAAGTAGAAGTGAATGGTGAAGGTGTATGGCTGACTATGTTTGCAGATGATTGCAGGCTGGGGGTTATAACTGACTCACATGCAGACACAACCGTTCTTCAAGAAGGCCTACCTCTGACTAAGAAATGGTGCCAAAGCCATGGTCTTAAAATCAATTGTAAGAATTGCATAATTGTACTCTTTGGAAAGTCAAACATCCAGGATAATTAGCATGCTGATAATACACTCCCGACAGTCAAAACAGAGGTCAGGAATCTGTGTATGCATGTCGACAGTAACCTTACCTTTGACTACCACATGGCCACAGTGGTGAGGAAAACCTTGTTTTGCACAAGTTATAAATAAGGGCATGCCGCTAGCTCCAAAGAGGTCACTATCCCACTGTAGTCTGTCCTTATCACAACAATCATATGGTATGATGCTCCCTTCAGTGTATCCCTGACCACGTATGTGCAGAAACTATGATTACATCAGGGTTTTATTAAAAAAAATAAAATAAAAGACGTAACAAACCTGCCTTATACAAAGTGCCCTAAAAAAACTTTACCTCTACTCAGTGTGATATACATTGCTGAGAGGTGATCTATGATTGGCTTACAAGGCATCCACAAACTCTACAGTTATGAATCTCCTGCATTTTCATAAGTCAAGTGGTATCAGAAATACAAGGTCTAAGGACCAGAATTTTGCCTGTGACTTAACGTAATATGCTGGAGAGACAGATATATGCCCCTCAGACTTCACTTTCTACGAACAGGCTTCAAATCTATGTGAAGTTGATTTGCCTATTACAAAATTTAAGCACAGCCTAGACCAGTGGAAGAGAAACTGGAAATTTACACCAGTCCTGTCACCCATGTCCATTATGGACAGAGGTACATTAAAAATGCCAGGCCCTCAATGTCTTTTTTGAATACAAGACATAATTGTTCTTTTGTGAAAATTTGGATAGGTTTAGAAAGCTCCCCGGTCATTAACATAGTAAAAATGTAGGAATGTATGAATCTATAACTTGTAGTCTGTGTATATAATGATTCATATAAAAGCCACCAGGTGTCATTGTTAAAATGAGGACAGAGTGAGATGGCAATATTGTGGAAACTAGGCAACCCATATGACAAATATCTGAGCCAGGCAGCATGATAATTATTTGAACACACATCAATGTAATGAATCCAACAGTAACAAATATTTTATGTTCAACCACCACAGCCTGTGACATGTGAGAATCTAATATATATTTGTACCAACAGTATTGTATGTATACAACTGTATGCATTACCTAACTGCAATTAGTACCAGTCAGTAGCCTGAAAAATGCAAACATCCTGATGATGGTTGCTGATTATGAAATGTTTCAATGAAATGTCAGTAAACCTACGTCATAACTGTTTTTTAATAAAATCACCCAAGGTGTTGTAGGCAGACGCAATACCAGTGTTGAACTGAAGGGCTTGGTGATTATGAAATGTTTCAAAGAAATGTTTATCTTCTCAAGTATCAGCAAACCTAGGATACAAGTGTGTTGTAACAAAAACACTCAATGCTTTGTAGGCAGATGCAATACTAATATTGAATTATAAGGTTTGCTGATTTTATTTATTTAACATTTGTTTACTGGGAAAGTCTGACTAGGACAGAACCTATTTTCAGTGGGGGCCCAAGGAGAAATGCTCCAGATGCATGTCTTTATAACGTGGGAGGAAACCAGAGCATACAGAGGAAACTCACACGAATGCATGGAGGACATGCAGACTCCACACAGAAGGCACCCCAGTCAAGAAATGAACCAGAGAATCTCTTGCTATAAGGCGACGGCACTAACCACTACACCTCTGCACCATCCAATTATGATTATGAAGTGTTGCAAAAAAAAATGATAATCTGTACAAGGATCAACAAACCTAGGATACAGGTGAGTTGGAACAAAAACACTCAAGGTGTTGTAGGCAGATGCAATACCAATGTTGAACAGAAGGGCATATGACACAGAATGCAAACAATAGTATGAACACTGACATAGCAGACACCCATTCACTCTGTGAATAGTCAGTATAACAGATGAGCCACTACTAGAAATCACATCCACACATGCAAGTGTCCTAAAACCTGCATTATAAATACCAGTCAAAGCACTAAGACTTGTATGCAAAGCATCAGCCTCAAAATATGTATGACAGATACACAAATTCAACTGTCATTTAGGTTGTGGAGTACATTTCAAAAAGTGTCTGTAGATTTAAATCAGAGTTTTAAGTACAGCTATAGCAGGAGCGGCCTTAGGTCAACTGGTGCCCTAGGCAAAAGGGCTCCATGGCGCCCCCATCCTAGTCTACCTACACCAAATAAATACTGGAAAAGTGCCCCTGCTAGAGCGGCGCCCTAGGCGGTCGCCTAGTTGGCCTATGGCTAAGGCCGGCTATGAGCTATAGTGTGATTATTTCACTTACCTTACTGATGCATGATGGGTATTCATGCATTCTAAACAATTTACATGGTGATGTGAAAAATGCAGCCTGTAACAAGGATTTGCTGCATTTGATTTCATAAAACAGAAAAAGTAATCAACGTACCTGTGTCCCAAAACTGCTCTCAAGCTGCACAAGGCACGATTTCTGGTCCTGTCTTCCTATTCTGAAAAAAGAAAAGACCATAATATGAATTATGCATTCCTCAAATAATAGTGACATACATTTCCCAGATCAGGTTCTAGAAAATCTACTCCTGAAGAACAGAAGATAATCACTATACACATTTTGCGAGGACACATACAGGCTTTTACATATTTCAAGACATGAGATTCAAAACTGCAGCTGTAATGTTCAGCCAAACGCTAACCTTGCCACCTACCTGCACAGCTAATCCATCTTGAGTGAAGGTTTGTGTTATGAATGCAGTGAAAAGACTTAGAGTTAAGACATCACTTCGATGGGGAATGGCCTACTAATATGGATCCTGGCTTAGTATTTCAATAAATGAACATGAACTGGGCATGTAGGTAAATAATTAATATAAATTAATTCATGTCAGCACTGTAGTCACAAACATTAACTGTAGTGGAAAACATGCATTCCTTAGACAGTGAGACAGTGTCATGTATCACACAGCTTTTGTTAACAGAAAGATAAAAGCTGCTGTACATGAGGGACACAGTATAAGGTATGTGTGAGAATTAAGATATTCCTTGGCAAAATGCACATCATTAAGCAAATATATACATTTTGCCTGTTCTGCATTTCAGCTAAGTCTCCCCATCTCACTCCCTCAAAAGATAAGTATAATGTTGTTGAATTTAATTTAATAGTTAATGATAAAGCAACACTTAACAGCAGTTTTGAAAATATTACCATACTGCAAAAACTTTGTGAGACATATAACAGTTTGTACCAAGCTTCACTAACTCTACAGTTAAAGAGCTGCTGTTAACAGAGGGTTACGGATATCGGGCATAATCCTAGGAAATCACTGAATAACCAAGATATTTGTAACCATGCTCAAAATAAACATTAATATCAATAAGTTCAATATTCTTCTCTACATAACTGCTATGTGTGAAGTAAACTAAGATACCAATTTAATTATATTTCCTCTATGTAGATTGGAACCCACAGCACACCAAAATCTAACCATGCTGACCAATTTACTTACAGGCCATGCTAACAATTAGCACACATTTATTTTTTTACAAACAAGTACTCCTTGTGTTTATTCGAATTCCTGTGGATAATGGAGGAATATGAACACTTCGATCACTTATTGCCCACTATACTGTAAAGAAATAACAGCTATCAGCACATAAATGAAAACATGTGTAAGCAGTTGGACAGGCATTCCTCTTAGTTTAAAAAATGGAAATGTAGCAAGAATATTCACTTTATTAAGAGGAATGAATTAAATGAATTATCAGTTACTATTCAGACATATACTGCTACAGCAGGCAATACTGTCATAATATAATGGATAACTACAAAACACAGTCATCAGCGGCCTAGGGGCTATAGGTATCAGTGATGCACGAGTACATTCAGTGCATGAAATGATGTCATTATATGTTAGAAAAATTCAATGTATATTATAAACATTATTAAGTAAATGAACACCATGGGAACAGCATGGGAATCAAACCAATATTTATATTGAGAGCATTTACCACATCTACTTAATTATTTCTATGAGGTAATTGTCAGAACAGCTACTCAAGCATTATAAAAGCCATCTATTTGATATATTTAGGACACACATATGTATTTCTAAATTACCAGCGGTGGTGGTGCTGTGGTAGCGTTGTTGCCTCACAGTAAGACGCTATCCGGTTCGATTCTCAGCTAAAGTGTCTTCTGCGTGGGGGACATGCGTGAATGGGCGTACCTTCGTTGAAGGTTGTGCATCAGGGCTGGTAACTTGGCACGTAAAAATCAACTACCAATCATTAGCGGACCGGAGTTCCGCTGTGGCAACCACGAACCGGGAAAAAGCCGAATGACACAACATATGTATTTCTAAATTCTGTAGGAATGCTCAGGTATAAGTAGGATAGTGACACTTACTGTATAGATCCACTGGCTGTCACCTCAATGACCCACAGACAAAGCTCCTCTGCATCACTCTGATGCAGGTCATCATCACGTTGGCAAGCCTGGACTCCAGTCTGTTAGATCTCCGTATGTCTTCAGTGCTCCCTTCAATCCAATTCCAGATGCCAACCATCATGAAGTTTCTTGGCCTGGCTCCCATGCAATGCTCCTCTCCAGCATAGACGGTTAGCACTGGAGTGGTCTCCTCCTCGATCCAGATGAGTGTATGGACATGGACATGTTACAGCCTCCTGGAAGTAGCAATCTTGACATTTCAAGGTGAAATGTAGGATAAATGCAAAAAATGATAAATGCTCACTGAGTTCCATCTCAGTTCACAGCAATGGTCTGATCTGTAAATGTATCAAAATCAATATTTGAAAGTGGCACTGATATCATGTTATCAGATCATTGGGAGATAACAGGCACTCATGCTACTGTTTATCGATACCTAAGCTGAATGTAAATAATTTACATGGAAATGCACAAATGGTATTCCAAAACCTAGAATTTTAATGAACCTCATTAGTTATTTGTGGCAAAAATGGTACTTAAACATAGGTGTAAACATAGGTGCACATTAGGTACTCTTACTTTCACTGATACTGGAGTCAGAGTTAGCTAATAAGGAAACAGGCAACCTGCTAGCATTTGTGTTTTGGGGAATATTACATCTGTTAGTCTTACTCATTCTCGAAGGTACCTGTTTTATATATATTTTTCTTGAAAATGTTTGCTTTAAGAGAAATGTTTGAAACTTACCGGAGTGATGTTTAATTGATATTTATGAATACAGGTGTTGCCATTTTCATAAAGGACATACAGTAATTTCCCATATGGAGTTGTACAGACAGATTTACATTGTAAATATGAATAGTACATAAAGACAGATTAACGGATCATCCATGTTTATTGCCGATAAATCTGTGCACTCTCTGGTGTAAACACATAAACCCATGGATTCTGACAGTATCTGTATGTATTGTGTTATGGATACTTCTTTAGGGATCGTTCCTAACCGCTGGCTTAATATGCAAAAGATCCAGGATACTCTGTAGTTTGCTACTGATCCTGAGATTTTCCGATGTTTTCCCAAAGTTGTGCAGTTGTTAGTGTGTGCAATATTTTCATGTAATGCATGTAGACTCCTACGGCATGATGCTGTTGTCTCTGGACCTCCAGTCAACACATATGTAGTGTAAGGGGACCTAATCCCACAGACAGCCTCTAAAGATTTCACAAGTTATGTTGATGTATGCAGGTATTGTTGTTACTTTTTATATGTCAAATTAGTATTTGTCACAATATGTCAAATTAGTATTTGTCACAGACAGTGATTTATAGACTTTTGCATTGCACAGAAATGAATACTGTTTATGTTAACAAACACTTTCCACATAATCATCTGCATAACTGGGCTCACATAGGAAAATGATCATGTGCCTATCACTGTTTTTTAGATGGAAAACCATCCTCGGGGAGGCAATTTCTCCCCACTAGTTAATGACATTATACTAGATACTCTGCACCAACATGGACATAGACTCCTTGGACATACAGGAAATACGGTTTGGAAAACTGAAGTAAGGACAGACCTTTCCAACATGATTAATGAGTTTGCACATCACGACAGATCCTGTGAGGCTTGTTTATGATGCTGCTTAGACATGATCCTTCATGCAGCCAACAGGTTAAGACAATATGAGAGACTGAGGGATGCCACTGGTGAAGGACCACCATTGATCTCCTGATGACATCGCAATATTTCTGGCCTCCCTGCATACAGTGAGAGGGGAGTGATGTATACCCAGGGATGGGATAGAAGCAGGAGTTCCAGGCAGAATATGTATGTCTTACTTTCCATGACATGGCTGGCTATAGAGTAAATCAATGCATATAGATATTGCATGCATATTTCTGTCTTGTCATTTTTGATTTACAGCAGCAGATGTGGGACGTGCACACAGATCCACACAAGGCGATGATGATGATGAATGTAAGTGTAATGACATGTACGTACACAAGTGCACTGCAGACAGACAGAACAGTGCAACCAATGTGTAATGTTGTCTGCATTAATATTCACAGGTCCATCTACTTCTGGACAACACAAGGAAGCGGCAGGTGATTGTCTCCATATCTTGTTACTATAACCACTACCTGTTATTGCCCCAGCTTCATGTAATGGTACTGTTGCTTACTGTCATATTGATTTTTTTTCCCTAACATTGTATACTACCGGTACATCTAGTGGAGGCCCAAGCCATGCAGGTGCAATGATAGACAGACCAGGTATGTTACTCCAACAGGTTAATAGTTTGCATCAATGTGTAGCACATATGATACATGACATTAATGTAACTGTTTTTTAGCACAGGGTCATCTGACCAACAGGTGCAACATCTGTCATGTGAGCATCTGCAGCCCATGTCACTGTGTTGGCTTTTTCTTTACTTTCCCACTGCAGGATCCACAGTGCAACATACAAACTCTCAACATCAGGAATATCTCACTGGTTTGCTATTAACTATCTTTCATGCATGTTATTACTCCCGTTGCTGTCTTCTGTTAATACTGTGTCCTTCCCATTCCTAGGCCAGACAGCATCAACCTAATCACCTGTACAAACAAATGGTCTGTCTATGTAAAAACTACTGTATGGTTTAACACTGTTCAAATGGGTCAGGCTGGCAATGGTGTAATTAATAATACTGACTTTTTTCCATGCAATAGTTGGTCTATTCCTCTTCAACAGCACCATCTCACCAGGAGGAGGAGTCAGGTGTATGTTTTGTTTGTATTCATCACATATCTCGTGTATATCTGATATGTAACCTGTCTACTCCAAGTTATATAGATTACATGACCCATACAGAGACCAGACCTCATGTTAACTAATTATTATCTGTAACATTGCAGTGAGTGATATGTGTAAAATGTTCTGAATGATATCCAGCATGTGATATAAGCATGCTGTCCTGATCTGTGTCATTTCTCTCTTCTTTTAGCACATCAACTATCTGTATCCTCTATTAGCCCATTGAGTAATCATAACATAGGATCTGATGTGTCTCAGTGTGGTAACAATGCTCCTGGCACACAGGACAGTGATATGGTGATACAGTCCAGACAAGATGGATAAAGTCATGTGGATGCAATTGTAGCCTCAGATGTGGAGGAAAATTTGTCTGGCCATTCTGACAATGAGGGGACATTGGATGGTGAGCAGAATGAGGCACGTGAACAATAGACCGAAGTTGGGACTGATGCTGATGTTGACAGTTCCCCAAAACACATGGATACTGTCCATCCCAAACACATGGATACTGTCCATCCCAAACACATGGATACTGTCCATTCCAGCAAATGTAGGCATGCAGATGATGTTCAATACTAGGTGTCAGAAAGTGTCAACCTACTCCTACAGGCAAATGAGCATTTCCAGCACCATCATGGATCAGACATCTGTACAATTGCTCGTGCCACAGATCGTGTTTCACACCAGCTGCATGTGCTGTATGAAGGACAGGAGCACAGACACAGTGAGGTAATGGCATCACTGGCTACTCAAAATGAAAGTATGCTACCTGTGGCATGGCTAGTAGAAACCCTGGCCTCTACAGTGCTACAGCAATGCCATAATACAAGCAAAGTTCTGCATGCCCTGGCTGTGCTTAGCTGATTACCACATGGGAGAAGCGGGCCACCTTTCAGCAAAACCAACCTAGTCCATCAAGCATCAGTTCTATGCTCCAACATGCACACACTTCCACTGCTGGACTATCTGCTGTGGTCCTGCCAGTCATGACCAGACACTCACATTGCAATCATACTCCTTCACCTCATCATGGTGGTGTCACCACATCAGTCTCCTCAGTGGAGCAATCTGAACCAAGTGTTTCTGCATGTGGTAGGGACAGAGCAGACTGCCATGTGAGCCATCAGAGTGGTCATCCTCGACTGTGTTACAGTGAGTCCAACAGTTTAATAAACACAGCTGACTCCATTTATTATATTTCTTTATCTATACTTTACTGTAATGTATCTGACTTGTGATATTAAAAGTTCTGCTTTAAGTCCTGTGTTGTTTCTCTTTTTTCAGCTTATTATAGTGTAGAGATGCAAATGTGCAGCACTGATGTGTGTCCCTTATTGTTTGCCATACACTGATACAACAATCTGAGTCTGTATGTATACCTGTGTCAGTTGTGCCCTGGGTTGTTGATCCGTGTTCTAATGTATATTTTCATAATGTTATATATTATGATTATGGTGTTATGAATGAATGTTCAATATGTACATCTACTGATTTACACTGACAAATTTGTCTCCTCCATTTTTCTAGATTTCTTGAAGGCCTTCGACACAGTTTCACACCAGAAACTACTGTCAGAATTAGTCACCTTAAATCTTAGACATTCTTCCCTAGCATGGTTACATATCTACCGAACCAAACACCAACAAGCTGTTAGACGGCAACAGGAGCTATCATATCTGCTTCCTGTCAACATAGGAGTTCCACAAGGCTCCATATTAGGCACCCTACTCTTCACCATCTTCACCAAACAACTCCACAAATCCACACCTCTTGCCTCAGTCATCAAATATGCAGATAATTCTACTCTCATCTGTAATGCATCCTCTCCAACACAGCCACAGGTTACAACACAGCAATCTTTCCTTCAAGTAGAATCATGGGTATCTAATGCAAACCTCATATTGAACCCAAACAAGACCAAGCTGATGCTGTTTATCCCCTCTAAGACACCCAATCCCCCAACCACTTTTCAAATACACTCCTCCAACAACACTACTGTAACCACCATCTCCAAACTAAACTATTAGGTGTTACATTGTTCCACTGTATTTGGCATGCATCAGACCCATTATTGAGTACAATGCCCCCCTTGGTATGTACCTAACCAGGCATATCCAACAACTGGGATGTCCACAGAAGTTCCTCACTACAAGAATACAGGACATAAGTAAAATGTCCTATGTAGACTGCCTCAAGGCCATATTCCTATATTCTGTCTCCTACAGGCTTTTGAGGGGAGATCTATGCCTGACATACAGGGCATTATCAGACCCCACTCTGATGGACCTCCTGCATATCTGCAAAACAAACACCACCAGAATTACCTGTTCTAAAGACTTAAACCTTGCCTGTGATATAAATAGGACCTGCTAGGGAGAAGGGTGTGTATCTCAGAGATTACCCTATTTCAGGAACAGGCTCCCCATTCATGTAAAGCAGAGTTTCTCCCTAACCCAATTCAAGTGCAACCTGGGCAACTGGATGGGGAGAAGGAAATTCATCCCTGGTTTGGCACCCATGTCTCTAATGGACACAGGCAACCTGTAAATGTTTCATCTCCCAGGCCCTAGCTTGTAAATGTTTCATCTCCCAAGTATCTACTTACACTTATCAAGGGTACCAGAACTTGTCAGAATCTTGGGATGCTAGTAAACACCTATGAACCTATAACAAGCTGAAAGTTCACCTACACCTTTCTCAAACCATAAAAAAGACATATCAAACTAGTCTCTCTTTACCAAATTAAACCTTTCCTAACTAATCTAGACTAAAGCATTTCTAGAACTCATCTTTTATCCATTCTTCCTTACCAAACTTGAGTTATGCTACAACAAAATAGCCAAATTTGTCACAAGATCCCAACACAGGTCCCACCACTACTCTGTCCCACAACAAATAAAAAGGCTAGAACTCCCACAACAGCTAACCTACACCCAACTCATTTTCACCCACCAACTAGTATACCAGACAAACAGAGCCCCAGCCTTACCACAAATACTCCATCCATATGTCAACATGCACTCTACTCCCACTATATTCCCCAACACATCCTAAACACCACCATCCCAAATTAATTAAAAAAACTGCTAAAAGACCACCTGTCTAGCAAATGGCTCTGGTCCTGTATCAGCCCAGGTTAATAGCCCTCAGTCTCCACAACATGCTTACATATTCCATCACCCACAAATCTACGAGCTAACAGCACCTACTAGCTACTTAGACTAAGGCAATAACAATTACAATGTTCATTCATAATCCTTTCTTTTATGTATATGTTAAAATACATATGAATGTATATCCAAAGGTCTACTCCTGCTTTGCATTAAAAAAACAAACTCTATACTTAAATGTCTATTATAGAATTGAAGTATTTTCTTTTATATGCATTAAGTGTTCATTATATAATTGATGTATTTTCTTTTATTTACTTCAAATATCTTTGTAAATTCTGTCAATTTTATATTTTCATTAAGCAAATGTAAAATAAATAATAAATAAATACTGGGTAATTGCCATTTGCATTAGATGCAATCAGTGCTGGTGTGGTGGGGCAACACCTGGATATAAATGTTTAATCTGTATATTCATGTACGTGTTGATTGTCAAGACTCAAAGTTGTGGGTCAGATACTGCCATGTTGCCAGGGCGTGCAGTTGTGGTCACACCCTGCATTGCCTATGCTTGCATCTTCTGCCACCTATGTCCAGCTGCTCTTCCTCTGATACCTGTGGGATGTCATCTTTAGACATCTGGGGTTCTTGAGGTAGTTCATCCACATCTGTAGGTGGAAGACTGCCATGTGCTCTACTTAGCATATTGTGCAGCATGGTGCACACTGTTATCATCTGTACTACCTTCGATGTGTCCAGACATCTGAACCTAGATTTCAGTACATCAAACACACATGGTATGGTGTTTCTGGTTCTCTGTATGCTGTATTGTAGGCCTTCTCTCCATGGCTGGATGGTTCATGATCAGGGGTCATTAGCCATGTCTCAAGTGGATAATCACAGTCATCTGTTGTGGAGAATAAAAACACATTTGGTCAGTTTGGATATTGTTGGGAGGGGTATCCTTAACTTACATCCTAGCTGGTTTCCTGTACTTACCTAGTAGTAGTCCCTCAGGTATTTCACTTTGCTGGAATGCAGCCTTCAGTCCGATGTGTTTTATGCTATCATCTGCTGCACATGCATAACCTGGCAGTTCAGGGATCGCCAGCCCTTTCTGTTTATGTATTGGTCTGCTTCAGGATGTACTGGTGCCTTGAAAATGGAGAAGTTTGCAATGATGTAAAGATGGAAAATGGATGTCATCATCCACGTTGCTGCACATTGCTGCACATTGCTACAGCATTCCCCATGTGTCTCTGGAATGTCTCAGTTGCAAGTACATGCAGGCTGAGACACACTTTAGTTTCATGGGAAATGGGGTTTCCTTAAACAGCCTGCACCAGTTGTCTTTCTAGCAGGTACTTCTCAATTATTTGGCTACATCCTTATTTAAGGTTGTATTACTGTATCCTGTTGCAGTTTATTAACTGCAGGTTGCATTTTTATGTTGCTGAGGGTTTTTTTTTTGGTATTGTTATAGAATTCAACAGAATCTGTAGCAGTAGCTTCTGTTCCTTCAAGTCCATAAAGTATACACCAAGTATTTCAGAAAGAGAGTCAGTGCTACATTCTGTTGCATTTAAGTTGCATTTGGTGCACGGGATGTGTTTTGGAATTAGATGGGTGTACATAGAATCTGTAATTATCCTATGCTGAATAGCTAAACAGTCCACGTGCTTCAGTGTGCTTTCTGAAATCTTGTCCACAGCTGGAACAATAAAGTCTTCCTTCCCATGGTTGCAGTCTGAAATAGTGAACGCTAATATGAGCAAATGCTTTTTCAAACTGTGAGTAACAGTGAATACTCATATCAGTACATGCTCTCAATGTAGTTTTATCTCAGAGTTGGTATATAAAATTGCAGGAGGTGTGAGTTTTACATTTTTGTTGTTTTTGAACTTTTTAGATTTGATCTAAAAGGTAAATTCTTTGATTGTTCTATATTGTGAATTTTCAATGTTTGATGATGATAAACATGTGTGTGTGTGTGTGTATATGTGTATATATATATATATATATATATATGTGTGTGTGTGTGTGTGTGTGTGTGTGTGTGTGTGTGTGTGTGTGTGTGTGTGTGTGTGTGTGTGTGTGTGTGTGTGTGTGTGTGTGTGTGTTTCTCAGCTTCTTTCTCCCGCTCTCCCTTGTTTGAGTCTGTTACATCAGTAAGTATAACTTTGTTATACTGCAATAGCATCACACTGTTCATTCATCTTACAATGCCACTTTCTCCTGTCTTCCTACGGTATATTAGCAAGGCTTTTATTTATTTTGTAGTTAAAGTTTCTACTGGTAAGTACATTATCTTTTCTCTCTCAAGTTAAAGTGAAAGTAAACTTTGTTCTTTTCACAGTCTTATGCACCTTCTTTTTCAATTGTACAAGACAGGCTTTGTGTTAGTTTCAACTTTCTAAAGTTGAACAACTGCTTATGTAGCTCTATTGTCTTTCCTAAAATGTTATCATTCCCTTTCCTTAGAACCCCTGCTGTGTATTACTGGTTAATTCTCCAGCCAGTTTTTTTTTCTTTCTTCTTTCAACTTGTTTAGGACATTCAGGCAGTCCTTTGTATAGAGATAGCACCCACAACTTCAATTAGCCATGGTACCCTGTCCATGAATGCCATGGCGTCTTACAGAGCTTGATAAGAATGCACTCATGTTTGGCAGACATTATATATAATTTAGCTTTTTATAAAATATAAAATTCTCCCACATTTCGCAACATTGACATAAGCAGTGTCAGTGGCATAGCAGGTAGCACACTCATTTTTATTGCAGAAGGCTGTGTGTTCTATTCCCTCACCAGGTCAATTGCTGATACTGGGGGCACTGCACTACTCAGTGAGTTGTCATTTTGGATGAGATGTTAAACTGATGTTCCATCTGCTTAAGTTGGTGCTAGGTCAGGTGGGTGTAAGTGATCCTCTTCCGATATATACCCCCCCCTTCCTGAAAAAGGAAAAAAGCTAGCCTGAGGATTAACTGAAATATCAAATAAAAAATAAAAAAAAAAATTTTTTTACTATATAACATCTTCAGGCAACATCAAAGTAACTTTCTTCATTGGCACAGAGATAACCACATGTGAGCAAAGGACAGTATAGGCAACACCTCAGTGCTTCATAATGCTTGATACTGATCCATAGAGCATCTTCGTCAGGAGGTGAAGAGTGAATTCGGGCGAATTTCGGGTGAAGGTTGTGGCGCGTCAGGCACCGCACTCGCACGTAAAAATCTACTGCCAATCATAGCGGGACGGAGTTCCGTGGCAAAAAAATTTGTTTGTCCCAGTAAGTGGTTTTTTACACACACTGCACTATACTTAGTTTTTCCTTCCATTTCCCTTTCCGGTCTGTATCACAAGCAGCAAGCAGCATTTCATAACTTCTTACAGATTTTCTACAGACAGTGATTTTTTATTTTTTTTTGCTTAAACATAGACTAATTCATAAAGAACCTGGTTTTCTCAAGCAGTAGCATATTTTGTTTTTAACATCCATTCCCTGAATCATCTTTGGCTGCTTGTTAAGATTAGCTCTGAATGCATTTTATGTTACCAATGCCTTTCTTTCATTGTAGTCTCACATTTGCTTGGATTCCTTTCTCCAATGTGGCCAATGGCCCTGTCTTTGCAAGCCTAGCCCATAGAAGTGCCCTGACATCATGCCTCCGTTAGTTCGAAGTCTATTCAGCATGGGCAGTCTCTGGGTTATGAACAGGTCCTGAGCGTGGGGTGTGGACGGATTGGGTTAATAATGGCTCCCAGCTTGCACAATCATCGGCATACTTTGTCAGCCAGAGTTTCACAAAACCAAACTGCGTGGGATCGGTGTGGTGCCAGTTCAATTTGTAGTTCTAGAACACAGCCAGGTATATTATCTGTTGGCTCAGTATAGGAGGTACCATTGGGCTGTAACTCAGAGAGCAAATCTGGGTATTGCCATGGAGAGTCTTGATATAACTGAAGAAGACTTTGTGGTTGTTTTAAGTGTCTGCTGCAATTCTGCCTTCATAGCAAGCTTTAGAGGTTTTGATGAGGGAATCTCAACTTTTTCTTGAGGATAATAAGGGAGTTTTTCCAGTCTTGGGACTTCACCTTTTTCTGCAATAGTTTCTTCCTTCTGTTGTAAAGTTTTTAATGGCAGAGGATCACCAGATTGGCTTCCTTTATTTGGAGGAAAGCATCTTGGTTCTGTTGGGTATGGCTAGTTCCATGCATTTATGTATGTGTTTGTACAGTGCATTGATGTATGATTTGCTGATCATGCACCTATTTTCCATTGTCAGCTTTGGAGAAGTTTTGAACTTCTGCAATAGACCTTTCTTGTCAGTGCAGCTTAGCATGATAAGCAGTGGTGCTCTTTGAATACAATGAAAGCAAAATGGTTTGCCTATAACCAAACCTGTTCTGTGAGCACACGTGGACAGCTTTTATAAAATAAGGGCAAGTTGATTAGGAGAATTAAGATGTAGGGGGACATTAAATGGGGAGAATATACACAGAATACAATGTTAATAGTGATGTCACAAAGAAACCCATTAAACATCAAGGCTTCCATATTGATGCAATACTATTTAATCCTGTTCACAATTAGACAATGCAACACTGTAACAGAAGGAAATACATGTGATATGAATGTTGATAACATGCCAAGTTGAGGTAACAGTTAGCAGGGGCAGTGGAGATAGTAGGTGCTATTCCCATAGACTGCCGTTATTGAATATGACATGTATATATACCTAATTCCCATAGACTGCCGTTATTGAATATGACATGTATATATACCTAATTCCCATAGACTGCCGTTATTGAATATGACATGTATATATAATAGACTGCCGTTATTGAATATGACATGTATATATACCTAATTCCCATAGACTGCCGTTATTGAATATGACATGTATATATACCTAATTCCCATAGACTGCCGTTATTGAATATGACATGTATATATACCTAATTCCCATAGACTGTCGTTATTGAATATGACATGTATATATACCTAATTCCCATAGACTGCAGTTATTGAATATGACGTATATATACCTAATTCCCATAGACTGCAGTTATTGAATATGACATATGTATATACCCCTAAGTTCATAAGGTCATAGATTCATACATATGTACTAGGCTAATGACTACCAGGACCTTAATAAGCCTAGCTGTGCAATCCTACACAACTGAGTCCCTATGTATCATGGAGATTTATTAAGAAGGGGTGTGTTAGCTAGGAAGTATGTGGGGGGGATGTTAGTTTGGACATTACTGTCTGCCTCTGTCTATCAGAAACAATGGGCCAGACTTGGGGTGAATTTCTGATTTCCCATCCATAGGTCAAGGTTATGCTTAATAGGGTTAGGGATGGACTATTCTTCACATGGATGGGGAGCCTGTTCTACAGCATGGGGATCCACTGAGACATATATCTGTCTCACCAACATATCTTATTTATGGAGCAAGCAAAATTTAAATGTTTGGATCCAGTGGTTCTGATGGTGTTAATTTTGCAGATTAGCTAAAGGTCCATCAGAGGTGAATTCAAGGATGTATTTTATGCCAGGCATAGATCTCCTGTCAGTAACCTGTAGGAGACTAAACATAGATATAGGACTTTAAAGTGATCTGTTTAGGATACTGTAATAATACCCTGGACTCTCCTGGTTAGGAAACTTTGTGGGTGTTCTAACTGTTGCATATGTCTGGTCATGTACATGCCAAAGGTGGCATTATACTCAGTGATGGGTCTGGTAAGGGCCAAATAAAATGTTATTATGACTTCCTTGGACCTGGATGCCATGCCCTTACTTATAAGTTGGGCAACATAAAATGATTTTTTTTTTACTACTTTAGTTACATGCTGGTCAGATTGTTGTCAACATATGTTCCCAGATCCCTAACTACCAGGTCAACTCTTAGGGGTGTCTTCTCAATGGAGTAATTAGTCTTGGTAACAGTTTTCCCAAATGGCACTAAAATGCATTCCTTAACATAGAGTTTTAATCTGTGACTTTGACATCAGATATTTGTCTGTGATAGACCCTCTTGTAAAATGTTTGTGTTATGGGGGAATCTATGGTAACTTGTAATTTGCAGTTATCTGCAAACTTGGTCAGCCAAAGCCCCTTGGAATTAGCCTTTACCTGCAAGAAGTAGATGCCAAACAAGAGTGGTTTCAGCACAGAACTCTGAGGTACCCCACTGGTGATTGGTCTCTCAGTGGATGTGTTCTCACCAGTCCTGACTTCCTGAGTCCTAGCTGTGAGCCGGCTGGCAATCCAGTGAGTTATGTAGAGGTTTATGCCCAGTTCAGTGATTTTGTCAACTATACTTCAGTGGAGTATTGCACTGAATGCTTTAGACATATCCAGGTAGGCAGTACGCACCATTTTCCTTTTATCAATTGCCTTGGTGACCTTCTCAAAGAAGTCAACCAGGTTCAGTAGCACAAATTTCTGGTGACAAAGCCAAATTGGGTTGGGTTCATTGTCTGAAGTTTGCCTATGTCTTTGCTGATCATTTCCATAATAATTCATTCCATGACTTTATATATTCGGCAAGTCAGACAAATAGGTCTGCAGTTTCCCGGTTTAGTTGATGGTACACCCCTGTGAAATTGGACAACCACTGCAGTCCTCCGTTCTCATGGTACAAAGCCTGTTTTGAGACTGTATTTGAAAAGAGACTCAAGTGGCCTTGATAGATCATGTTTCAAGCTATTTTGGAGGCATCCAAAAATATTGTTGGGTCCCACTTTGGCTGTGGTTTTGGCCTTAGCAAACACCACAAGGAACATCTCCCTGCTAATAGTTGGGGAGTTATGCTAGTATTTATTTCATGGGGGGGCGTAGGGAGTGGTTTGATTGGAATTTGTCAGCCAACAAATTCGCTATGTTGCTCTGCTCATTAAAGTTGGCACCACTGACCACTAGTTTTGCACACTGATATTTGATGTCTTTGAGGTTTCTGACATAGCTTTAAAAGGCCTTGTGTCTGTCTTTAGCCTATGCAGTTATCTTGAACTCATGACTGGCCTTGTTGGACTTAAGTTGTCCTCTTAGTTTTCAATCTGAAGTAATATCTACACATGGGCAAATAAGTAATCAACAGTTTCATAGCCAGGAGAGGATCGGCAAAGTTCCAAATGAATTGATAGTTTATCTGGCAGATGAAGTCTCCTGTATAGCACCCAGGGATAGGCTTTTTTCAGGTGGCTAAATATTGTAATTTCCCACTATCTGGAGAACACCCTTCTGTCCCCTAATTTAAAATGGGGACCACCACCCCAATTTTCAGTCTAAAGAAGCCACCAACACTTTTCACTTAACATTGGAAATACCTTATAATCATGATAGCCCAACAATATTGAACAACTTCAGTATTTTTAGATGGGTCTTGTTCACTCCCATGACCTTGTCACTGCAGAAATGCTTAATAAGTACAGTGTCCACCACAGAAATGCACGCAATCGGACTAGATGCCTTTGGCACTGCCTCTTCAAAGGATGGTGTGTCCGATGGGTTCGTAAGTCTCTGAAAGTGCTCATGTTACCTCCTGACAAGGTCTATAATCAAGGCAATGACTTCTCATTTTAAGAACAGCTTAAATAATGTCTACTGTTCTCAGTCTAGAATCACTGAAAACATGTCTGAGGCCATCCAAAAGCCATTGTCCATGATCTCCACAAACTTACTGTATACCTGGACGATTGCTTCAATGACTAATGCTTCTACTTCCTTATTTATCACCAGATATGGAGATTCCCCAAGTGACACTGCATGGAAAGACACTACCTTTAATTCGACAATTTCCTCCATTGTAATTGACCATGAATGTATACTAAACTTACTGTCATGTCAAGTACCAATCATGCTTTTACTACTAAAGTCTTGAATAGGGCCTATTCAACAACCACAACCATGATTTCATCTGGTGCATATAGGAAGGTCTTCTGGAAGTGGGAGATGAACATGTCTTCTATAGAAGCATTTGTTAGACATTGTCATGAAAGTCATATTATGCCTAGGTTTTATGGGTCTACTAAGTTGCTCCCACATCTTTCTGACCTAGCTCACACCCAAACTGTAATCATTCTACAGCTCAGTATCTCCTTTGACCTAAGTATCCATCACATCTGACCACATGTTTGATGACATGAGTACAATCTGGATCAACAGTCTTTGGCCTAAAGCATGTCTGTTTACAAGCAGTCTTGTGTATGAGGGTAGTGTTTGCTGTGGGTAGACAATGACTAGACCTAAAGTTCAATAATAGCTCAACACCCTAACTAGTTAATACCCTAACTAGCTACCCTAAATAGCTAACACCCTGATCCTTGGTGACTTCAACTATCCCACCATAGACTGGGTGAAATATTCCTGCCCTAAAGCACTCACTCAACAATTCCTTTACTTCATCAGTTCTAACACACTAGACTAGCTCGTCTCATCCCCCACAAGGGGAGATAACATTCTGGACTTGGTTCTCACCAACATGAGTGACCACTGCACCACTCCCATAGTATGTTCTTCCCTGGTGAGATCAGATCATCAGACTATCTCATTCAAAGTTTCTATCCTCCAACCTCCCCAACCATAATCAAGCTAAAAATCTTCCCAAAAGCTGATTACAACCTCCTAAGGGATGGTATCTGCAGCTTCAGACCACCGCCACCCTCAGAGGATCCAGACAACTATGCTGAACAGTACGCCAATGCAGTTTACAAGCACCTATAGAACTGCATGGACTCAGCCATACCCAATAGAACTAAAACCTGCTCCTCATGGAAACACAAACCTGTTTGGTGGACATCCTCTATCAGCAGGCTTTACAACAAAAAGAAGACACTTGTCCAAGGGTAAAAAGGAACATATTCCAAATTGGAAAAACTCCCTCCTTAGCCTCAACAAATAAATTAGATCACTAGTGAAAGCCTTCAAAGCCAATTATAAATTGAAACTAGCCACTGAAACAAAGGGAAACCACAAAGCCTTCTTCAGTTACATCAGGAACCTCCATGGCAAATCCCAGGTTTGTTCCAAATTAATACTTAACAGTATCACTTACACCAATCTTGGTGACTTAGCCAGCCTGTTAGTAGATAGGTTCAGTGCAAATGTCACCCCCCTGTCCCCCCAAAAGCCCTTTGGACATCCCCAATACTTGTCCCACACCTCACATCTCCATAGATAAAGTGCTAAAGGCCCTATCCAAGGCAAAGAACACAGCTTCCATGGTACCTGATAGTACCCCAGGGTGTATTCTGCACCATCTCCAGCAAGAGCTAGCTTCTCCATTGAACACCCTAATCAACCACAGCCTAAATACAGGCTTCATCCCAGCAAAGTGGAGAACTGCCGTTGTCATCCCCTTGCACAAAGGTGGTGCCACTACTGACCCTGGAAACTATTGCCCCATTAGCTTTACAAGTCTGATCTGTAAAGCCATGGAGCATATTATTATGGATCTCTTAAACAAGGACATAGGCAATCTCCAAGCACATGACCCCACCCAGTTCGGATTCGTTAAAGGCAGATCTTGCCTGTTGAACATAGTTAACTTCTTTGAGACTGTCATGAAGGTCCTGGATGAGGGAAAGTCAGTGCATACAGCTTAGCTTGACGTGTCCAAGGCCTTTGACACAATCCCCCACTTGAGCATCATCAAAAGGCTAACACAACTTGGCATAAATCCTTATCTCATCACGTAGGTGGCCAACTGGCTCACTGACAGGACCCTCAAAGTCAAAATAGGTGCCTCCACCTCCGATAGCATACCTGTCACTAGTAGAGTTCCCCTGGGATCTGTCCTGGGACCCCTACTATTTGGCATCTGCTTCTCCGAGGTCAAGGCAAAGACAAAAGGCCTGTGGCTGACCAAGTTTGTGGATGGCTGTAAGTTGGTTGCTGTCATTGACTTCCCAAATTATGTTAACATACTGCAAGTAATGACTGGTGCCAAACTCATGATTTCAAGCTAAACACAAAAAAATGCATCATCATACCATTCAGCAAAAACATGCCCCTACTGATTACCACATCAACAGCAACCCCTGAGCATACAACTTGTGGAGAGACTTGGGCATTCTGGTTGCTAACAACCTAACACTCGACCATCATGTAGCAGCAGTGGTCCGAAAAGCCTTTTAGTTGGACCATCTTGTAAGTAAAGGGATTGCATCCAGAAAAAAGGAGATTATTACCTCATTATACACCTCCCTCATTAGACCAATAATTGAGTATAACGCCCTGTTTGGTATGTACCTCTCCAAACATCTGCACCAACTGGAAAGGCCACTGAAATACCTCACAAAGAGAATCCGTTGGCCTCTAAAACCTGTCCTATGTGGATAGGCTCAAATCACTATCACGCTATTCAGTATCATACAGATTGCTCAGGTTTGATCTGTGTCTCGCCTACAAGACAATCTCGGACCCTACCCTACTAGAGATGCTCCATATCCATAAGTCTAACTCCTCACGCACTACCCACTTGAAAGGCCTAAATCTAATATGCAATATCAACAAAACCTGCTGGATAGACAGGTTTGTCTCCCAGAGGCTGCCCCATCTCTGGAATAGACTTCCCATACATGTCAAACAGAGCACATCGCTGACCCTCTTCAAGTACAACCTTAATGAGTGGATGGGAAACTGCAAATTTGTCCCAAGAGTTCCACCTGTGTCCCTCATTGACAGGGGCAACAGGTGTTAACTGAGGTTTCTTTTTGGGGATAAACTCTTGGCTAGGCTTGTAAAGGCCCCAGGGCTATTAGCCTAGTAACCTCCTATGATCATATGAACACTTGGGTTTAGAAAAGACAAGCTACTATGTCCCCTTAAAACCATCCTGTTTCTCTGTCAGTCCCAGTATGAGCACTGAAGTCTTCCAGTTGGACCAGGTAATACTCCAGCTAACATTAGACCCATGGTCTCAAAAAGGATTGAATATTTCAAATCTCTCTTAAATGCATAGGCACAGACAATAGCCAAGGAGTTCTTATTGCAACTTTAATTCAGACTGAGGCTATTGCTTTTATGTACTAGCACAAAGTCCAAGTGTACACCTCCCAGCAAAGAAGTTGTGCGTATTCCTTCACCCACCTGGGATCTCCCAAATAGCCATCCCCAGAAAAGAACAGAGAAACTACCTCTGATCAGAAAGTTTGGTTTCAGAACCAACAATGGATATAAAGTTAGGAGCAGCTATAACTAGCTAGTACTTTTCAACTTCTTGCATAAGCTCCAACTCCTGCCTTAGCACTGATATGACAATGCCTCCCCCAAGAGTCAGTCTGTTTTCCGGGATGTACTCTATTCTAATCTCTCCCAAAACTTCCTGCCTCTTGACTGGCATTGTACCTGATGTGAAGGCAGGAGATTTAATAAAACAAAGAGACAAAGTAGATGTGATCTACCCTCCAAAACATCTGCATTTTATATGAATTGTCTGAAAGAACAGTGTACCACATGACATGCAAATCACTATAGATAACCATTTAGTCTTAAATTCTCATACACCCCACATCATGTTTAGAACTATATATTTTTGTGCATGCGCATGTGAGGTAGCATGCCTCATATCAGATTAATGATATAAAATTTACCTTAACAGAAAATAATGATGCCAAGGCTGTTTACATTGAAATATTTATTTTCCAAATACTTTTTATTTAGCTAATAAATTGTCAGAACCATACAGAACATGTTACAAGTTGATGTTACAATTATCAAATAACTACCATCTGCTAAATATGCTTCCATTTGAGGCTGCAAAATTATTGTTTTTACATGTTCAAAACTCATTTTCATTTACACTTATTTTCCATTTTTTCCAAGGAAACATACAAGCAAATCATGAAATTGGAGTTCCTTGCTATAGGAAAAAAACTCATGATTTTTATTAAAGTTGACATTTTAAACCGCAGCACTCATTCACTATAACCTGTATTTCTTCTCATATTTACTACCTATAATATGGTCAGTTTATTTTACTGAATGATTGATACAAGGAATGTTTTAATGTTTCATGTATATATATATATATATATATATATATATATATATATATGTGCGCTAAAAATATAACAACACCAGGATAATGACTTAAAGTGAAGTTAAAAATCACAGAAACATTATCTTGGTTTCATCTCATAGAAATGGAATTTCAGAAACTGCAAATTAGTGTCTCTGTCCATTTTCAATAACTGCAACTTTTCAGTGTTTGGCATTATTTTAAGTCTTTCACAGTAGATATAGATGCCTGTTTTTTTTTCAACAGTCTCCTGTATCTGAAGAATATAAAATGAATGCTTATCATGGACTTCTAAGCTTTACTTGACTCCATGACTCCTTGAGCCATGACTCCAGGAGTGTCTCTCTAACTATATAAGTATGTGTGTGTGTGTGTGTGTGTGTGTGTGCGCGCGTGTGTGTATGTGTGTGTGTGTGCGTGTTTGTGTGTAGATATATATTCTGATATATTCCTCTCTCTCTCTGTATGTCCCTCTTCAACTCTTGACTTCCATTGTCCTGTCAGTTTCTTGTTTCCTGCAATAGGACTGGTTGTGACGCTTCTGATTCTTCACCGCCTTGAACCTTTGACTTTAATGTATTTGTTTTGTATTCTGATTAGTTTATTAGTTAATTAATGAAAAACATTTACACATTCAATATGATTTCATACATAGGTTACAGAAAATAAATTTTATAAAATTATAAGAACACATAAAAGTAATAATTATCGACAAAATTTTCTATATAACATTTTCTTAAACTTATAGCTATTTGCACTATGTGTAAATGTTTTCCTTTTATTTATTTTACTTATTAACATATTTTATATATCTGTTATTCCTCTATCTCTCAACCTCCAAGCGCAAGAAATTTGGACAAAGCTAAAAATAATGGGGGAGGACAAACAGCCAAAATCAGGGACAAATGTCAAATACTGCTCTTATAAGCTTAGAAAGTTGCTGCAACAATAGATTTTGCATATGATACATTTTACTCGATGATTTTCTAGAAAAATACACATTTATGAGGAAAAGACAAAAACTATAAGGCAAAGATCTGGACATTCTGCAACAGTTGAGAGGTATGGACTATTCCATTCATAAAGAATGCAATTTTAATTTCATCTATCAGTCATTTAGTGAACCATCATTTTCATCAGAAAGCCAAAATTGATAGCTTTGGCCAGACTTTAAATGTTATATTTCGCTGAGTATTTCTAGGTTTATACTGTTATATTCTTTATTATGAATAATTCTGATTGGGGAAAGAAAATCTGAATTTTGCTTTAGAGTCTTCCAACCAATTTTTTATTACATTTCTCACAACAGCTAAAACACACCATTAGAGAGTTTAATGAGTATTATACATATAGGCAGTAGAATATTATACAAAATAAGACCTTAAGAAAATAGGATAAAATAAATCTAGTTGTCCTTAACACTTGACAAAATGATTGAATATCATTCCAGTAATATTTTACAATGGGACATTCTACAAGTATGAGTTTTTGATTAGCTTTCAATAAAATTTTGCATCTCCAACATGCATATTTCTTATTTAGTTAGATTATCTGGTGTGTAGAATCATCATCATTCATCATCATCATCCCCTTTTTCCCATTTACATGGGGTCGGGGTATCGTATTAACTGTCGCCAACTCTCTCGATTCAGTGCCACTCTGCTGATGTCTTCAACACTCATGCCTGACTGTCGCAGATCTTCTTTCACACAATCCATCCACCTCTTTGCTGGATGCCCTCGCTTCCTCTAACCTTCTTCCTGTCTGTCCCAAATCTCCCTCACCAGATTGTCTTCTGCTTTTCTACACATGTGCCCATACCATCGTAATCTGTTTTCTTTGATCTTTTCTGCAATTGGAGCTACTTTGGCTTCTGCTCTTATGTCCTCATTTCTTCGCCTGCCCCATAGTGTGCATCCTACCACCCTTCTCAGGCACTTCATTTCCATCACCTCTAGCTTCTTCAACTGTTCTGCCTTTACTGCCCAGGTTTCTGTACCATACAGTAGTACTGCTCGCACCACTGTCTTGTACACCTTACTTTTCAGCTTCTTTGGCATTCTTCTGTCATATACTACACCTGATACTCTATGCCAGTTGGCTGCAGCCCCTCTGATTCTAGCTTTGACCTCTTCATTCAGACTACCCTTCTCCTCAATCACCCCTCCCAGTTACTTGAAGCTGTTTACCTGTTCCACTATCTTCCCATCTATCTCTATTCTCAGCTTCTTCTGATTTCCCCAGTCTGCTGCCATTACCACTGTCTTATCTGTGCTTAGTTTCATCCCATGTGCCTTCAGATTTGCATTCCATTCTCCTATCCTTTGCTGAAGTTCTAGATCAGAGTCTGCCTGTACTGCCACATCATCTGCATACAGCAGCTTTGTTGCTCTGACCCCTGCAACCTGTTTGCTGATGTAGTCCATTACCAGTATGAACAGCAGTAGGCTCAGAGCTGAACCCTGGTGTACACCCACTCCCACTGGGAACCCCTCAGTGAGGCCAAACACTGTCCGTACTTGAGTCAGTGAGTCCTTGTACATAGCCTGTACTAATTCTACCAATGTTTCTGGGACTTCAAACCACGGCAGTACTGCCCAGATCAGCTTTCTTGGGACCTTGTCATATGCTTTCTCCAAGTCTAGGAAAGCCCAGTTTGACTCTCTCCTCTTCTCTAGTTTCTTCTCAAGTATCTGTCTCAATGCAAACATTGGGTCAATTGTGCTGCATCCTGATCTGAATCCAAACTGTTCATCTCCCATCTTACATTCTACTATTCTGTGTATCCGTTTATGAATCACCCTCTCCGGAACTTTCATGCAATGTGGTAGGAGTTTGATGCCTCTGTACTGTCCACAGATGTGGATGTCCCCTTTGTTCTTGTACACTGGCACGAGTATGCTTATTCTCCAGTTATCTGAGATATGCCTTTCTCTCCACACTGCAATTAGTACCCTCAGCAGCCATTTCTCCCCTAGCTCACCCAGCATCTTTATCATATCTGCTGTGACCTCATCTGAGCCTGCTGCTTTCCCTGACTTCATTTTCCTTAGTGCTGCTCTTACTTCTTCTAAGCTGGGCTCCTCTTCTATTCTCATTGTAGGCTGTTTCTGGGGCAGTACCGCTTCTGTGGGGTTTTCTTCATTCAGAAGCTGCTGGAAATACTCCTTCCATCTGCCTTTGATGTCCTGTGGGCTGGTAAGCAGGTTGTTGCTGGAATCTGGTGTGTAGAATGTTCTATGCAAAATCTTCCAAATGTATATTTTCCAAAATATGGTGGGTGTTGAATATTTATTCTTAAAAGAGAATCTCACTTCATCATATTGAAATATATATGACCAAGATGTTTAGTAAGAAATGTATTTTGATCTCTTATAATTTTTGCTATTTTTATTAAACATCTGATTAATTTACCTAAATATTTATGGTGCTAATGTATTCTAAAAGTATTGGCTATTCTTTCATGTCTATGTCATTGAAGCCTTGTGTTTTATTTATGGTACATTCTCTTATATTCTGCTTTCTAAGCTATTTCTGTTGATCAGTTATATTTTCTTATTATTTTTACAGACATATTTATTTTAGTATATTCTGTGCAAATATAATTGGCTATAAATTTGCTTTCTTTCTGAATTTCCTTTTTTTTTGTTATTGGTTTCCATTAAAATAATATTAAGATAATCTGTATATATGATAAAAAGCCATTTTTAAAGTATGATGTATGTATGCACCCTGTACCCCCTCACACCCCCGCTACTTAAATTTCCTAACTCCGAGATCACACTACAGTGGGGGAAAGGGTATATTCCTTTAGACTGTACCATGCTTCAGTAAAGTGTAATTCACTTAAATGCACTTTTGCTGAAGTAGGTTTGTACTTCTGCTCTTCGATAAAGTGTAATTTCAAACAACAGAAGTAGACCCATATATATATATATATATATATATATATATATATATATATATATACACATAGTATAAATACTGAGAGATCCCAGTTAGGATATTAAATGATGTGATGGCAACTGCCCTAACACGGGAGCAGTAAGGGGGTAAAAAAACAATATATGAAAGAAAATTCCTATGGTTTCCTGCATGGGTACATAGGAGTCACTCACATCAGTGGTACTAGAGCAGAATCCCACCTAGATCCTTTTCAGTAGGATACTTAAGGGGCACTGAGGCTGTGCCAGTGTATTATGGAAGGTTCCTTCTTTTGAGGCTGTAAGAAAGCAAGGCTCTGATCCAAAGCAAATCTTGTTTGATTGAAAGTCAACATAAAATACTCAGGAGCCAGTTCCATAGAGTTCAGTTTTGTTATTATAAAATCAGGGCAGATGAGCACTGTCTGATACAGAGGTAAAACTTGGTCTGTATTTATCACAGAAAAAGTGGACACATTTGTGGGGGAACCAGGCGTTCATGGTGTGACCACAAGGAGAAAGGGCCCAAAGGGCCACTCCATCTCGGAATGCGGGAGAGTCATCTATGTGTAATTTTAGGTATTTACTAACTTGGCATAACACGCACAAATATCCCTTATGTCACTCATGTATTTATTAAGGCTAGCTTATTGGCTCTGCCATATTAGGTAGCATATGTATTTCAAGGTCGATCTGATGAAGGTTTTCAATCGAAAGTGCATGTCACCATTATGATTTAAACATTTTTGGTTTTAAAACAATTAGTGTTACAGATCATTGTTTCACGTTGTATCTTCTAAAAAACAGAATGCCTCCTCCATTTGTATGTATTTTTATATCATTTTTATATTTGATATCTCTGCTGCTAAAAATTGTTTGGAGAAATGTCTACCTATGTTTGATGTATTTATCCTTAGTGGTTTTTAACTATATGTAAAATGCTGGCACCAAAACATTAAACCTTAAGTGATCAGGAATTGCCAGTAGAAGGTGTCCCATCTTCCAACAAACTAGCTGGAATAACAGGATATATGTTCACCTGCATTTTCTGAAGGATACCAACTCTGAAATTCTTAATATATGTCATTATTTAGTGACTTCAGTCCTCAGTGGTTTATCAAAAACACCAATTTTATGAGAAACAAAACAAAATATGAATCATTAAACTGGATGTTCTGAGAAAATCTGGCTAGATGAAAGGCAGGAAAGGTCATTGTAATTGTAACAGACTGTTTTACACTGCCTTTTTGACAGTGAACACTAAGTGCTTTATGGTTTCAAAAGCCAGCAAAACACTTTTTACTGTAACTAGTAGTAAACGGAGCACATAAAGTTCACTGCAATACAAAGAATTATGACTGTGTCACTCATCATACAGAACCTAATATTATCTGCTCTTGACATGGATACCAATTTTCACCTCTCGAACTCTCTCTTGAGGTGCTTGGCATCAATGTCTTGAACACATAATAAGCCAGTTATGATTGGTCGTTATCCTCTATACTATGTTAAAAATTTACCAGGAAAGCAAACTTTGTCCAGTGATACAAATATATAATCCAGATTTAGTGCATCAGTAGCTTGGTCTATGTCAAAAGTAAATACTGATAGTCCTTTATTAGTATCGTTTCAGTAGCCTATTAATGTTGTGGGAGTGTGGGCAAACTATAATTTTGAAAAAAGTTAACTTTTGAAGTTAAATCTCTTGAAGTAAACAACATATCTATAATAGTTTAAGTAGCAAAAAAAATAGCATAAAAGTAATATGTGAATATTAACAGATCCCCATCTGTTATATTATTTAATGGTTTTAATTTAAGTAAATCTAAACAATTTTTAGCGCCTTAGCTGTGGCAGGCATTCTAGATGTTTTCAATGCACTTCTCCCAAACTTACACAATACACAGTTAAAGTCTGAACTTCCATTCATATTATTTAAAATTATTTCAAGTTATTTTATTATTTTTTTGTATATTTGGCTGCCACGCCTGTTGAATAATACATATTTGCTACTGCTAATGCTACTGCAATCATTTTGTTTTCATATTCAGTAACTGCTATCAAAACATGCTCTCAGTATCATTATATTCATATTTCACTTGGGGTGCTGTTTTGTTCTTTTTCTATATTAGTAATGCTCTTCTTGTGTTTGTAATATGACCCGACTTTTCTGCATTGTTTCACATTAGTCCATTGTCCCCTTCATCTATGACATGAGACTCTTAATTTTAAGTATTTAAGTAGAACAAATGCCACTAATGTTAATAGAAATTACATTTAATTCCATAGACATAATGATTTGCTTAAATCAGCATTATTTTTGCATCAAGCTATAATCATGTTTCAGTAGTTATGTGTACATATGTCTTATTCAAAACTGGACCAGACACAATTATTTTTTGGGACAAACAATAATAAATCAAGGTAAAAATTAACATGTTTTGAACACACTATTATAACTAACCTGGAGCCCTTTGACCCCTAGTTCATTTAGTAATATTTAACTAAATTCACATTCTAACTTGCTATATCTTCCTAATTAAGAATAATTCTTTAAGTGCTCATACTAGAGAAGCAAATAAAACTGAATTAGATGTTTACATATACACTAGCATAAAAAGTTCTGTCTTATAATGGAATAAAATTGATATCTTCTAAAATCATAATCATATAAATAAATGAATATATGTAATACAATTACCAACTACAATTGGACCATTACTTTGACTTTGGGTCTTCTTAATAATGCCAAAAAATGAAGACAGTTAGTCAGAGAAAGGTCAGAACATCACCAACAGTAAAATGTAAAAGAAAAACTGGAGCTCTGGACACCACAGCTTAAAACTTTAATAAACTTCAGTAAAAAAGGTAAGCGCTTTCACAGAAAATAAACCCGCTTCTTCAGACCATATAAAAAGTTACACAAACCACTTACATATATATAAAAAATTCAAAAAGACATTCTCCAATGAAAACAATCTTCCAATCTAAAAACACAGCACACTGGAGCAAAGAACTGGCCAGTAAAGATGTGCTGTATCAACACACCCCTTTAAAAACATGAATATTAAAACAGTGGCATGGGAAACTTATTAGAACCCATAGTATCATGAAAAAGATACACACCTCTCTGACATTTAAATATTAATGTTTAAGGGGCTGAGCCTTAAGAACCAGCTTCAAAGACACATGCTCAGTCAGCCCTGGAAATACATTTCCTTTCAAAAGAAGTATCCATTTAATTTCTTTCTTTTAAGTGATATTCTTAAAGTCCCCACCCCTCAAATTTTCAGACACTAATTCTAATACAAGGAACTTAAAACTGTGTCTGCTCCCGTTGTTCTGTATAACATATTGACCTAATGCACTTGTACTCATCTGATTACATATACATACATACATACATACATACATACATACATACATACATGCATACATACATACATGCATACATACATACATACATACATACATACAGATATTTCAAGCACAGGTATTAATGCCCTTCTAGCTTGCCAATATACCAAAACACTTGTTCCTGTAATAAGTGTCCAGGCTGTTCTTAAAAATATCTAAACTAGTACTTGCTTGAATGTAACTTGGTAGTCTGTTCCAAGCATCAGTTACACTGTCAGAGAACCAATTAGTTCACTTCACATTCCTATACAATCTCCTACATCGGTTATCTGATGATTCTCTAGTACTTTTTGATAACCCGACATTCCCAGAGGTAGTTGTCTCTAAATTACTATAAACCTGAATAAGATCTCCTCTTAGATATCTTGAAGAGACATTGTACAAGTTCAGATATTTTAGTCTTTCATAATAACTTACATTTTCACACCCATGGATGCCCTTGGCATATTTCCGCTGTACTCGTTCCACTTTTTTCTTATAGGGTTTCCATATTGTTATTCCATACTCAAGTTTGGGTCTAATGTAACTAACAATGACTTCATTATTTTTGATTTCCTGGACTTTATAAATCTTTTTATACAACTTACAGTTCTATAACTATCATTAACCAATTGGTTGATATGATTAGAAAAACTCATAGCTGAATCTACCCATATACCCAGGTCCTTAAATGAGTCTACAGTTTCAATCACTGTGTGCTGTATTAAATATTCATGGTGGCAAGGTTTAAGTCCCTGGAGCATGTGGCTCAGAGGGATTGGGGTTTCTTTAAGTGTAGCATGTCCAACAGATCTGGATTTGACATGGCTTTGTATGTTAGGTAGAGGTCGCCTCTGAGTAGGCGATAAGCGATGGAGTAGAGCTGGTGTTTTTTGAGACGGTCTGCATATGGCATCTGTTTGAGGCCGGTAATCCTCTTAGTGAGGTATTTCTGTGGCTTTTCTAGTTGTTGCAGATGTCTTGCGAGGTACATACCAAATGGGGAATTGTACTCTATAACTGGTCTGATGAGAGGAACAATGACCTCTTTTTTTCTGGAGGTGAATCCCTTTGAGATGAGGTGTGCCACATAGAAGGATTTCCTGACTACTCTGGTGATGTGATTATCAAAGGAGAGACTACTGTCCACCTGTGTCCCAAGGTCCCTATCACATTTTCGGTGTTTAGTAGGCTACCGCCTATGTGGTAGTTCATGGGTACAGTGTTTTTCCCAAAGGGGATGACAATGCACTTCTTGGCATTGAGCTTGAGGCCATGACTTTGACACCAAGCATCAGTCTCATTGAGGTCCCTATTATGGCACCTAGTTTGCAGTCATCTGCAAACTTTGTTAGCCAAAGACCTGCTGTATAACCTGGACTTCTGAGAAGTAGATGCCAAACAGGAGAGAACCCAGGACTGAGCCCTGTGGTACTGCACTTGTCACTGGTCTGAAGTTGGATTTGGAGTTGGCCACTTTCTCTGTGTGGGTTCTGTCAGTGAGCCAGTTGGCCACCCATCTTGTGACATAGGGATTTATGCCCAGTCTAGTGAGTTTTTCTATAATTCCAGAGTGGGGGCTGGTGTCAAAAGCCTTGGCAAGGTCAAGATAGGCTGTGTGCACCACCTTACCCTCATCCACGTCTCTGGTGACTGCTTCAAAGAAGTCAATCAGGTTTAGGAGACATGACCTACCTTTCACAAACCCAAACTGAGTGGGGTCCAGAGTTTGGAGGTTACCTATGTCCTTGTTTATAAGCTCCAAGATTATACGTTCCATGGCCTTCTAGACCAAACTTCAGGCTAATGAGGCAGTAGTTCCCGGGGTCCATCCCTTTGTCGAGTGGGATAACCATCGCTGTGTGCCATTCAGTAGGCACAAAGCCTGAAGTGAGGCTATGATTGAACATGGTATTTATGTGGGGTACCAGCTCATTCTGTAGTTCATGCAGAACGCAGCCTGGGATATTGTCAGGTCACATGGATGCTGTGTTCTTGGCTTTGGAGAGTACGGTCTTTACGTGTGCAGCCATGATTACAGGAGCTTTGCATTCTATCAGTATAGTGGTGGGCCCTTTGGGGGTGGTTTGCACTGAACCTATCTGCCAGGATGTTGGCAATATCAGTTGGCTCTGTATATCTAGTGCCATTGTGCTGTAGCTCAGAGCAAATCTGAGTGTTGCCATTGAGATTCTTGACATAGCTGTAGAATGCTTTGTGGTTGTCTTTAGAATCAGTAGTGATTTTATTTTTCTAACTAGCTTTGGAGGATTTTATGAGGGATCTCAGCTTCTTACTGACGCTGACCAGGGAGTTCCTGCAATCAGGGGATTTTACTCTTTTTTGCAACAGCTTCTTCCTTCTGTTGTAGAGTTTGTTTATGGCAGGGGACCACTAGATTGGCTTCCTTTTTTTGGAGGATAGCATCCTGGTTCTGTTGGGGATGGCATGATCCATGCACTTGTGTATGTACTTATACAGTGCATTTGTATAGGATTCAGCAGTCATACCTCTATTTTCCATCTGTATGGGTGTCGTGAAGCTTGCCACTTCTGTCTTAAGACGCAAGAAGTTGGCTTTGGAGAAGTTTTTATGGTGGTTTCCTTAATAGTGGGTAGGGCAGTATATTGATGTCTAGGGTGATTAGCTTGTGGTCAGATCTGACCAGCAAGGAGTTGACCTCTGGCGTGGAAGATCAGTTGCTCATATTGGTAATGACCAGGTCCAGGATATTGCTGCTCCTGGTGGGGGTATGGAAAAGCTGATCCAGGGCATTGGAATTTATGAATTCCAGAAAGTGTTGAACAAATGAGTTAGTACATGAGTAGTTTTCCCAGTTGATGGTAGGGTAGTTGAAATCGCCCATTATTAGGGTATTGGGCTGTAACTTAATATTACCCAGTATATCAAAAATGTGGAGTGGGCATCCTGGGGCATGGTGGGGGATCTATAACAAGCTACAACTTCAGGTTGCATTATGTTGAGTAACAAGCCTGGAGGTGTGGATATCCTTAATGAATATGGACACACCTCCTCCTTTAGTGTTTCAGTCCAGGTTAGGTGGCTGGAAGGTGTGGTATGAGTTATAGCCTGGTAATGCAGGGGTTCTCTCTGGAGCCTTAAACCAGGTCTCTATCACTGCACAGACGTCGATGTTCTCCATTTCAAGGAGTGCCACGAGTAAGTGCATTTTGAGGTTTAGACGTCTAGCATTGAGTAGCATTACCCTCAGATTTTGCTTGCTTATACCTGCTATGGTGGTGAGTTTGTCATTTGAACCTTGCCTAAAAAAAGGCACTATAGGGGTGGAAAGAGCGTTAGCCAGTATCTGGAATCCCAGGGGCGACAGGTGCAGGCCATCTCTGGCAAAGCATCATGGTCTGTCGATCATGTCGTCTCAGGCAGACAGACACTTGATCCTCATAGAATGACACCAGAAGCTTAGCCAATTGTTGAAGTCAATAATTTTGTCCTTGTATTGTGGTAATATTCTGGACAATGGCAGGATGCTACTCAGAGCTAGGTTCATACCTGCCTAGGTACATGATCCGAGAGCTCCTCCATGTCTCTTTTCATGTAGTCCAGGGAGGTACATCTCAGGTCATTCACACCAACATGGACAATGACAGAGTCATATTTGTACTTGTTGAGTACCTGAGTGCTTGCATTATGTGACAGATCCTGGCACATGACAGGCAGCTGATAATAACTTTCTCCTTGTTTAGCGTGGTGAGTGGGACATCAGTGTGCCTGACTATGGAGTCACCTATGACTAGTGTGTTGGGCACATTGTTTTGCCTTATGGGCTGAGGTTGGGGGCGTGGTGGTTGTTTGCATTTCAGCTTTGGAGGTCTCTGTTGTTTGGGCAGATTTTTATTGAGAGCCTCCGCGTAGGGAATGTATGCTGCCATGAAGTTGCGGGCTTATTTGTCAGCGAGCATTACATGTATATTAACCCCCTACTGGAGAACAAGTCCCCTGTGTTTAAAACTGAGGCATATATAAGTATAGCTACAGTTTAAACAGTCTTACAGGACTTTAGACTGATGACATCCTTGTTAATGCATCCCATAATAATTACTGCACTGGTTTACAGGTACTACTGCTGAGGGTTATGTATTACTTTTTCAGGGTCAATGGTGAGTTTTTCCTTGTGATGGAGATGACCACAGCAGTTCTCCAAACCTCCGCCATGAATCTAGCAGACAGTCTGAGACTGAATAAATTCAGTAGTGAGCCTATAAGGTTGTGTTTGGTGCTGATAAGAAGGTAGCCTGGAACATTGTCTAAAGCCATCGAGCTAGTGTTTTTGTCCTTGGAGACATTCCTTGGGACTTGTGAGGCTATTAAGAAATATTGGTCACTTTTATTGGTTAATTCGGATCTCAGGAAAAAGGTTTGTGGTTATCCTTAACACAGATAGGAATTTTCAGTTCATACATACCTTTGAATGATTTAATTTTATTTTTGAGTGCTTTGTTAATCTCTTCTGAGTTCACTTTTAGATGGTGGGATATTAGGCTTGTTTTTGTGAATAGTAAGTTTCTTCTTCTTGTATTTGTGTTCGAGGGAGACCAATGGCAAGTAATACATGCTTTTAGGTGAGCATAGAAACTGTCCATAAATGTAGCAGTGTGTAATTAGGGGTCACTGAGGGGAAGGGGAGTAATTAAATCCTATCAGGCCATTAGCTAGTTGTAATAGATTTGCTTTAGAATAGTCTGTAAAGACAGCAGGGATTGATGGCAAAACAGATTTTACCCTCATAGTAATATTATCGAACAGTGGTCAGAGCTGATCAATGATCTTCAGGATCTTCAAGGGAAAAAAACTGCCTGGTGGACAACTGCCATTAATAGGCTATACAATAGGAGAAAGAAATTGCTGTATAAGAGCAGGAAGAAACAGCCTTAAAACTGGAAACACTCTCTCCTCAACTTAAACAAGTAAATAGGACTCCTAGTGAAGTCTTCCAAAGCTAACTACGAATCCAAATTAGCTTCCCTAACTAAGGACAACCACAAGGCATTCTTTAGTTACATCTGTAACCTCAAAGATAAGGCCCAGAGTTGCGCTGAACTTGTAGTTAATGGTACTACATATATAGAACCTTTGGATATAAGCCAAACCTGCTGGCTGACAGGTTCTGTAAAAACTTCACTCCCTTGTCCCCACCACATATACCCCAAAGCATCCCAAACACCTGTCCCCCATGTAGTATCTCTGAGAAGCAGGTCTTAAATGCTCTCTCGAAGGCCAAAAACACAGCCTCTATGGGACCAGGCAGCATTTCTGGCTATCTTCTACATGGGTTTAAACAGGAATTAGCATCACAATTGAGCATGGTTTTCAGTCGCAGCCTAAGCACTGGCTTCATCCCAGTGGAATGAAAAACAGCTACCATCATCCCTTTACACAAAGGGGGTGCATCCATGGACCCCAGGAACTGTAGACCCATTAGCCTGAACAGCCTTTTCTGCAAGGCCATGGAATGAATCATCATGGACCTTATTAATAAAGATGTAGGAAATTTCCAAATGCTTGACCACACCCAGTTTGGCTTTTTCAAGGGGAGATCATGGCTGTTAAACTTGGTGGATGTCTTTAAGACAGTCACCAAAGCCCTAGGCAAGGGCAAATCTGTGCATATGGCCTATCTAAATTTAGCCAGGGCCTTTGACACAATGTCCCACTCAGGCATCATTGATAAACTCACCCAGCTGGGTATCAACCCGTATCTTATCAGGTGGGTTGCAAACTAGCTCACTGATAGAACCCATATGGTCAAAATAGGGGGCTCTACCTCCTCCATCAGACTTGTAACCAGTGGTGTTCCATAGGGATTGGTTCCAGGACCCCTGCTGTTTGGAATCTACTTCTCTGAAGTGCAGGCTAAAACTGAAGAACTGTGGCTGACACAGTTTGCTGATGACTGTAAAATCAGAGTGATCATTGAAACCCCTAGCAATGTTAACATCCTGCAAGTAGGCCTAATGACTGGTGCCAAAGTCATAGTCTTAAACTTAATGCAAAAAAATGCATTATCATCCCCTTTGGCAAGGGTGATGTTCCTGCAGACTACCACATCAATAGCAATACCCTAAGCACACAGTCAATGGTGAGAGATTTGGGCACACAGGTTGACAGCAACCTTAACGTCAATCACCATGTCTCTACAGTGGTAAGAAGGGCATTTTATAGGTTCATAGGTTCATAGGTTGGTACTAGGCTATCAGCCCTAGGGCTTATATAAGCCTAGCCATAACAATTCCCTGGCTATTTCTTCCCACACTATTTACTTTCCTGGACCCCTGTCTAGCAGGGTGATTGACATGATCCCTGGGGTGAATTTCCTTTCTCCCATCCAATCGTCAAGGTTTCTTTTGAACGGGGCCAAAGAGGCACTCTGCTTGACATGTATGGGCAATCTATTCCAGAGACTGGGGAGTCTCTGGGTCAGGAACCTATCCCTCCAGCATGTTTTGTTTATTGTGATGACGAGGTTTAGATCCCTGGAGCGTGTGGCTCTGAGGGATTGGGATTTCTTTAAGTGTAGCATGTCCAACAGCTCTGGGTTTGACATGGCCTTGTATGTTAAGCAAAGATCTCCTCTGAGTAGATGATATGTGACAGAGTATAGCTGGAGTTTTTTAAGGCGGTCAGCACAGGACATCTGCTTTAGGCCTGTGATTCTTTTAGTGAGGTATTTCTGCGGCCTTTCCAGTTGTTGCAGATGTCTTGAGAGGTATATACCAAAGGGGGCATTGTATTCTATAATGGGTCTAATGAGGGATGAGTACAGTGGGACAACAACCTCCTTTTTTCTGGATGAAAAGCCCTTAGTGATGAGGTGTGCCACATAGAAGTATTTCCTGACTGTTGTGGCGATGTGGTTATAGAAGGTGAGACCACTGTCCACCTGTGTCCCTAAGTCTCTTATCACACTTTCGGTGTTTAGTGTACTGCCACCTATGTGGCAATTCACGGATACATGTTTTTTTCCCAAAGGGGATAACTATACATTTCTTGGCACCAAGCATCTGTTTCTGTAAGGTCCTTTTGTAGAGTATCCACATCATTTGGGGATTCAATAATGGCTCCCAGTTTGCAGTCATCTGTGAACTTTGTTAGCCAGAGTCCCTTAGTGTTGGCCTGTACTCCAGAGAAGTAGATGCCAAACAAGAGCGGTCCCAGGACTGAACCCTGAGATACTCCATTTGTCACTTGTCTGGAGCTGGATTTGGAGTCAGCTACTTTTACAATGTGGGTTCTATCAGTAAGCCAGTTAGCAGCCCATTGGGTGATGTAGGGATTAATGCCCAGCTTAGTAAGTTTATCTATAATTCCAGAGTGGGGGATGGTGTCAAAGGCCTTGGCAAGGTCTAGATAGGCTGTGTGGACCACCTTACCCTTATCCATGGCTCTGGAGACTGATTCGAAGAAGTCAATCAGGTTCAGGAGACAAGATCGGCCCTTCATGAACCCAAACTGGGTGGGGTCCAGTGTTTGAAGGTTGCCAATGTCTTTGTTTATAAGTTCCATGATAATATGCTCCATGACCTTGCAGATAAGGCTCATCAGACTGATGGGACGGTAGTTTCTGGGATCCAAGGTGGATCCTCCCTTGTGGAGTGGAATAACTGTAGCTCTGCACCACTCAGTGGGCATGAAACCTGAGGTGAGGATATGATTAAACATGACACTTAGGTGAGGTGCCAGTTTATATTGTAGTTCATGTAGTACACAGCCCAGGATGTCATCTGGTCCCATGGATGCTGTATTCTTAGCTTTGGAGAGTGCGTTTTTTACCTTTGTGGCCATTATTACTGGAATTTGGCAATCTTCCGGTATTGAGATGGGCCATTTAGGGGGTTAGAGGGGGGGTGAAGCTGGCACTGAATTGATCTGCCAGGATATTGGCAATATCCTTGGGATCAGTATATTTAATGCCATTCTGTTCTAGCTCAGAGCAGATCTGAGCATTGCCATTTAGATTCTTGACATAGTTGTAGAATGTCTTGTGGTTGTCTTTGGAATCTTTGGCAATTTTATTTTCGTAACTAGCTTTGAAGTATTTTATGAGGGATCTCAGTTTCTTACTGAGGCTGGTGAGGGAGATTTTTGCATCCTGGGATTCTCCTCTTTTCTGCAACAGTTTCTTCCATTTGTTGTAAAGTTTGTTTATGGCAGGGGACCACCAGATTGGCTTCCTTTTATTGGATGAGAGCATCTTGGTTCTATTTGGGAAGGCACGATTCATGCATGAGTGGATGTGCTCATACAGTGCCTTAGTGTAGGATTCAGCAGTTGAGCTTTCAGTTCCTGTCTGCATGGGTGTCATGAAGTTTGTCACTTCTGACTTCAGTAGCATGAAGTTGGCTTTGGAGAAGTTTTTTTATGGAGGTTTCCTTACTGGGGGGGGTGGGGGTGGGATGTGGATGCTAAGGGTGATTAGCTTATGGTCAGACCTGACTAACGAGGAGGTGACCATAGGTGTGGAGCATCGATTACCCATGTTGGTAATGACCAGGTCTAGGATATTGGAGACCCTGGTGGGACCATGGATTGGTTGATCCAGGGCGTTGGAATTTATGAATTCCAAGAACCGTTGGGCAAAGGTGTTGGTACATGAGTAGTTTTCCCAGTTAATGGCAGGGTAGTTAAAATCACCCAGTATTAGGGTGTTTGGTTCTATCTTAATATTTTCCAGTATGTTTAGAAAGGTGTAGTGAGAATCTTGGGGTATGGTGGGGGATCTGTAGCAAACTACAATTTGAACTGCAGTCTTACCTAGTGTTAGTTGCACCTGGAGAATTTCAGATGCATTGTGTTGGGCAACTAGCCTGGTGGTGTGAATATCCTTGGTGAATATTGACACTCCTCCACCTTTAGTGTTTCGGTCCTGGTTTGGTGGCCGAAAAGTGTGGTAAGAGTTGTAGCCTGGTATTGCAGGGGTGCTCTCTGGAGCCTTGAACCAGGTCTCAGTTAATGCACAGATATCGATGTTCTCCATTTTTAGGAGTGCCTCGAGAGAGTGCATTTTGAGGTTTAGACTTCTAGCATTGAGTAGCATTACCTTCAGATTTTGCATGCTTTTACCTGTTACGGTGGTGGTTTTGTCCTTTGAACTTTGCCTAAAAAAGGCACTATAGGGGTGGCAAGAGCCTTAGCCAGTAACCTGAATCCCAGGGGCAACAGGTGCAGACCATCTCTAGCAAAGCATCGTGGTCTGTCGATCATGTCGTTCCAGGCAGACAGATACTGGATCCCCTTTGAATAACACCAGAAGCTTAGCCAATTGTTGAGGTCAATCATTTTGTCCTTATATTGTGGTATCATTCTGGGCGAAGGCAGGATGCTACTCAGGGCTAGGGTCATACCTGCCTGGACCACATGATCCCAGAGCTCTTCCATGTCTCTTTTCATGTAGTCCAGGGAGATACGTCTCAGGTCATTCACTCCAACTTGGACAATGACAGAGTCATATTTGTACTTGTTGTGGAGTGACTTGAGTGCATGCGTTATGTGGTGGATCCTGGCACCCGACAGGCAGCTGACTGTAATTTTCTCCTTGTTCAAATTATATTCAAATCAGATTATATTGCTCATCTCATAATTAAGCGCCTCCAGAAAAAAAAGAGGTTATAACCCCCTCCCCTGTATTTTTCCCTCATTAGGCCAATAATAGAGTACAACTTTCCCTTTGGTATGTTCCTTTCCAAGCACCTGCAGCAATTGGAGAGACCACAAAGGTTCCTTATGAAGAAAATTCAGGGTCTTCAAGATCTGTCTTATGCGGACAGACTGAAATCATTGTCACTTTACTCTGTGTCATACAGACTGCTCACAGGCAAACTGTGCCTTGCATATAGAGCAATCTCTGACCCAGCTTTTATGGAAATGCTGGACATTCGCAAGTTAAATGGCACATGGGTCACTCGCTAAAAGGACCTTAACCTGGTATGTGACATCAACAGAACTGGCTGGAGAGACAGATTGTCTCACCTTTGGAACAAGCTTCCTATTCATGTTAAATAAAGCCCTTTATTGGCCGTATTTAAGTGCAATTTGGAAGATTAGCTGGGTACCCGGAAATTTACCCTGGAGGTTTCACCTGTGTCCCTCTTGGACAGGGGCAATAGGTGCTGATTTTAGTGTCTGCTTGAACCAGACACCCTTGGAAACATGGGTTGAACTTGGCTAGGCTTGTAAATGCCCTAGGGCTGTTAGCCTAGTAACCTCCTAAGGGCCCTGGCGCCATTAGCCTAGTAACCTCCTAAGGGCCCTGGGGCCATTAGCTTAGTAACCTCCTATGAACCTATGATCCTATAGCAGCAACAGTTGTAGGACATTGTGAGGTTATATTGGTGAGGACTAGATGCAATATTCTTGATCCACTAGTTGGGATGAGAACTAGTTGGTCTAAAGAGATAGTATTTATGAAATTTCATAACAGGTAAGCATACTTACTTGTGGTTGTGTAAGTTTCATAGCTAATGGAAGGATAGTTGAAATCCTCAAAAAAAATAATATTAGGTGTAATGGGGATTAACTCCAGTTTGTTTTGACATGCCTTATAGGTTGTAGGAGACATGGAGAGGGTACAATATTTGGCTATGATGTGGTACTTTGTATTGACATTTTATTGTGTATCCCAGTTTATCAAAGGGTAGTTAAAGTCTTCCGGGATGATGGAGCTCTTGTGTTGTTCAAATTCATCCAGTATATTTAGGAACTGAGCCTGGTTTTCAAGGGGCAGTTAAGGGGTCCTTTAACATGCGATGATCTGGTAGTTCATGTTCATTTTATTTAATATGATTTGTATCTCAATAAGTATGGTTTGTAAGTCTTAGGAATCTGCCATGAAGTAATGTGATCTTTAACAAATATGGATACACTATTGCATTTTCCATCAGGTCTAAAGGCAGAGTAGTTGCAAAACCCTGGTACAGAGGGAGCACTTTTTTCCACTTTTTAACCAAGTTTTACAATAACAATGCAAACATGAATGTGCTCGAAATGCAGGAGATCCTCAGGGTCAGGTAATTTGTTATTTAGACAATGGCGCTACTTTGATATTGTGTGGTTCTTGATTTGTTTTCATGTTGGGAGCTCCATTAGCTGGAGTCTACCTAAAATGGCACAATGGGGGAAGCAAGGGCTTTAGCCAATATGTAGAAACATTGGAATTAGAAGTGCAAGCTGTCCTTGGTGAAGTAGGTAGGGCTATGTAGCACCTCATCCCAAACTGACACATACTGGATCACCCATAAATGACACCATTTATTCAGGAAATTATTGAAATCAGTAATTTGTTTTTCGTACCTTGGCATCATTCTTGGAGAAGGAAGGATTACATTCGTTATGAGGGTCATTCCTGCATTTGTGACTTGCATGGAGGGTTCAGAAATGTCTCTCTGCATGTCCCTCACTGTTTTGCATGCCAGGTCTTTTATACCCATATGGACCACAACAGTGTTGTAATCTTGGGGGCCATTGCGAACTCAGAGATCTTGGCACATGAAAGACCACAACACACCTTCACCCTATTTTGTCCAGCCTTGTGAGATCAGAACTTGTATGCTTGACTATGAAGTCACCCATTACCATATATTTTTATTAGTAGAGGGTTTGTGTGTGCTGGGTTTTGGGGAGTTTTTTGCTTTTTTTTTTCTTTTGGTGACACTCGGCTGTGAACGTGGTAGTATGTGATGTGGTGCTTGATTTCTGCTGAGTCCTAATCTTGTTTGACATTGGAGGCTTAGCCTTTTTACAGCCACAGTGTATGATAATTTTCCATATGGAGTGCTGTGAAGGTCTGTTTCGTTCATAGACTGTGTTTGTTAGCGAGAGTGAGATTGCCATTTTGTGTTAATCATTGGGCAACTGCTATATTTCCTGAGTAGAGGTTAACAATTGAAGACAGGCTGGCTGATCTTCCATTTAATCCAACAGTATAGAGGTACTGAATATTAGTTAGTACAATAAATAAGCAAGTAGATAAATAAATAAAATATACGTGTACTTCCCCTCCAACAACAGTCGTTTTCAGCAGTGGGTCTGAAAGAGTTTTCGGCACTGAAACCCCACACTATGGAGGTTATATCACTACAGTGAAACCATGTTTATGTGCCTGTGCAGATGTCTATATTTTTTGAGGGGCAGGATGGCCTGTAAAGACTGCACCATCTTATCTGGGCTTCAAGCATTGAACAGTGCTCCTCTATATAGCCTTTATTTTGTCTGAGTTTGAGGAGACTGCCCTTGCCTAAGAAAGGCACTATGAAAAAATAAAAAGGTTTAGCTAATATACAAAACCATGAGGAGAGTAGTGTAGGCCATCCCTAGCAAAGCACACAGGGTCATCAGTCATCAGCCATCTCTGGCAAAGCACACAGGGCTATCAATCATCAAGTCCCGGTCTGATATACATCCAATCTGTTTAGCATGGCACGAATAACTAAGCTGCTAGTTAAAGTCAGTTATCTTGTTCGCATTGCAGCATCACTGTTTTGTTGGTAGGATACTGCTCAAAGCTAGGTTAACACCTGCCTCTGATACATATTCTGAGAGCTCCATGTTGTCCTTCTTCATATGATCCAAGCAAGTGTGTTTCAAGTCATTAACTCCCATGTACTCAGTCACCATCACCAAGTCATATGTAAAATGACTTGAGGCTTCTAGACACGTGATTTATCTTGGCACTGGATAGACACCTTACTATCATCCTGTTCTTGTTCTGAGTAGTGAGTAAAACTAATTGTGTATATCTCACTATGGAGTAACATATGACTAAGACATTACCAGCTGCATTGGCGTGATGCAAGGAGTCTGAAAACATGCACTTATAGAACTCCAAGCCTGTTGTTTGCTGATTCATGACATAATGCCTCACCTGTGCAGATTTTACATACTTTAGGACTGGTTTCTGCATGGCTTGCCACTCACCCATGATTACCATGCAACATCACACTGGATAGCCCTGTCAATCATTCAGGCCACGCCCATTCCTGCGTGAAAACCGCGGTTGGGTAATGTTCTAATACAAAACTGTTTGATTTACTATTTTAAAGAAACAATGGATTTTTGATGCTGCAAAATAATTTGGCATTACTTGTAAACATGTTTTAATATCTGGGAGATTTTTGAGGTTTAGTAGCGCTCTCTGTGACTAATGTTTCTGGCTATAGTTTTCATGAATTTCTGAAAAGCTGCATATTCTGTTCTATCATTTATTATATTTTTGTTTGTCATCTTATATTTATGTTCTTGTTGCCTATCTTTATGGAAAGGTCCATGTTTGCCTGTGTTAAGGTTCAACATTTGGAAAAATCCTTGTATTATTGTTTGTAATTTTATGTTACTTCACATCGGGTATTTTTCACATCGTGTTTTACACGTCTTCCGTAGCCAGTGCTTGAAATGATTTCATTAGGTTTCTCCATTATCTATTGAATAAATAAAACAAGTAAATCGTGGCTGCAATTTTCAAAGATACCACAATGTGGCGGTATATACAATTGTATGACAAGCTGCATCAGTTCAAATTTACAGGGGAACTATTTCCCAATGTGGGAAGCTTGGCAAGAGTCGGTTCTGAAAGAAAAAATAAATAAATAACGATTCCCACATCAGAATAGCAGCAAGCATTAAACCCACCACCAAACAGGCTGTAGTGCATTCCATCTGTAATTTGAATAAAAAAATGAATCGCTTTAACATTTCCAACAAAAAAAGTGTTGAAAAATGCAAATCCTCTGCTGAATAAAGGCTTCAATATCCTACTGACGGGCAGTGTGCCTTATGATATGCTGTGCATATCATTTTTTTTAATTTTCAGTGTTTTTTTTTTAACTTTTACATCAAGGGCTTTCCTGAAGTTAAAAGTTTCTTATTATAAATGTACTTAATACAATGGTAAAACAATAATGGTTTGAAAGGGCAAGTGAGTTATGTTGCTTAAAATAGAACGATTAATTACTTTTTCAAGTCTCTGAATCATAGTACATGGAAATTTTTCACTGAAAGCTTCTTACAGAAAGTAAAAAGCAGAAAAAGTGGGGAAGTAAAACAAGACCAGCAAAATAACACAGAACAACCATTTAAAGCTGATAAACTTGATTTTATTAACTACGTATATTTTCTCCATTTTGTATAAAGGATATAGAAAATGATGCTACTGGACTTAAAAAACACAGACATGGTATGAACAGTAAAACTAATTAAAAGTGAATTCCAGTAAGTGAACAAGGTGAAAGGAGTTCATTTACTTTGGCTAAGGGTGCATAGCTTCCCACAATATCTTATGTGACAATAAGATATGCTCCATTTTGGGCATCTGAAATGACTGTGCCCAAAGTAATGCAGCAGACAAGCCATATGTAAGTAAGGCACCACCAGACAGTGGGAACATATGACACTCTACTAGATGAAGAAACAGTATGGAAACATTTATCAACTTAGAAACAAATACTCCTGAAAGTGTCTGTTCGAGAATTAGCAAATGTTAATGCGACCACCTCTATCGCCATTCCCCAGCCAATGGTGCTGTGACACTCCTTCAGGATGAAAAAAAAAACCCTGAACAATAGCACGTAATCCTCCTCTTGAAGAAGAACAGCAATCTGATTATTAATGCTACTGTTGAAGTAATGCCCATCAATACAAGGAGTAAGTTGTTTGGAGCCCACTATTAAAAAATGGCTGCATATAAATCAGACATTGATGTTATTTGCTTTCACTTGTTTATTTCTGTTTGGTAAATGGGTAATTGGGCTGCTCTTATAACCCTTTTCAGCCCCAGCCAAAGCACCAAGGTGTCTGAAACACAGAAGTGCAGAAACTGCAAGGTTTAATGAAACTGACATAATAGACATTAATTAACAATATTTGCAAGTGTATTAGTATTTACAGAAATCCCAAGTAACAGTGAAGTTGGCATAATGTGCATTAGATCAGAATATTCATAAGAACAAGGGGGCATGTTAAAGCTGTACATGTAATAAACGTGCATAGTAGGAAGGAGTTTAAGGACAACTTACTGGAGTATCTCTTTAATGCATTTATTCTAAGCTTTTCTGTTACATGTAAATTTAAAATCAAGACCCTCATTTTCATAAGGTGGGAGCCAATCCAGTCTACAAAGGACATAAATGTGTTTGCAAAAAGGTGCTGGCTGAAATATATAGGAAATAGAAGGAAATATAATGAACCATTCAGAACTAAGTTTAGTTCTGATTTATTCAAGTGTAGTAAAGTTGAGACTCATTTAACCAAAGATTTAATGAAATGTAGTTTAGTGATACTTTGTGTATAATGAAGTTTTCTCCTTACCGAGTAAATATATATATATATATATGGTATGGGTCTATGTTACTTGATCGAAATTTCAAAATCTCGAACAAGAAACGTAGGCACCCACTTAAGCGAAAGTTCACTACATCAAAAGTGCGCTTTCGCAAAAGCCTATTCAGCGAATCTGAAAAAAAACACTATTTTGCAGGGGGGGCAAGCCCCCCTGCACCCCACCCTCCACCCCAATTAAATATACTAACTCTGAGATCGCACTACAGTTGGAAAGGGTCATATTTCCTTATCCCCACTGTAATGTGCGTCGCTGAATTGGCTTTTTACTAAAATTCAATTTACTAGAAAATAGTTTTAACCGTATTAGAACTTGATCCAATTTAGCTCTTTGCATGGGAACAAAGATTAGCCCCTTTTGAAACAGATTGGCCCAGCTATCAGTAACCTCAAGATGACTGTAATTATAGATGTGAAAGTCACCCATTGTGTTGGCTACAACTGTGTAGGTTGAATCAGAAACTAATGCCAGTTGTTGTGTTTAGTATTTTGTATGGCAATGACTGTTTCGGTGCAGATTTCCAGAATACTAGTAAGAGGCCCAGCACTTTCAATCCTCCATTACATCCATTTATTGCTGCCTATGAGGGGGCTCTGTGAGGAGGAAATAAGAAAAATAGTGACACGGTCATCTTGTTGTCCCACCAGTCTATGTATTGAGGAAGTCAATTTGCTTAGGAACATTCATTCAGATTGGTCTGTGCAGATTATGAAGCCAGACAAGGGAGGGGGTTAGTAGTTATGAGTACCAATGACTACATAAATAGAATGTTCTCCATTGTTTTCTCCTCTGACTATTAAGAGATTTCTATTAATGAGATGAAAGTGGCATATCACAGAGTGGACCTAAAGTTGGAGGATTTGTTTTTGAATGACCAGGTTTCCTTGGGGGAGGTTGAATACATGAAAGTACAGTAT